>NC_136878.1:43271684-43396684 GCF_949152265.1 Phoxinus phoxinus
AATTTCATTCTTAAATGAAATCAAGCATTACAACATTTTCTGATGTGTTATTATTGAAATATGGTACCCAGAATATGCCTCTCCATGCAGCTTTGTGTGCCGACGATGCATACTGGAGGTGTCATTACTTTAATATTTCACAAGTTCTCAAAAAAACAAGCATGTGGAGGTATAGATCATTTCATTCTTAAACGAAATCAAGCATTACAACACTTTCTGATGTGTTATTAACGAAATATGGTACCAAGAATATGCCTCTCCATGCAGCTTTGTGTGCCGACAAAGCAGACTGGAGGTGTCATTACTTTAGTATTTCACAAGTTCTCAAAAAAACAAGCATGTGGAGGTATAGATAATTTCATTCTTAAATGAAATCAAGCATTACAACACTTTCTGATGTGTTATTATTGAAATATGGTACCCAGAACATGCAACTTTATTTGCCGACAAAGCATACTGGAGGTGTCATTAATTTAGTATTTCTCAAGTTCTTAAAAAAACAAGCATGTGGAAGTATAGATAATTTCATTATTAAATGAAATCAAGCATTACAACACTTTCTGATGTGTTATTAATGAAATATGGTACCCAGAATATGCCTCTCCATGCAGCTTTGTGTGCCGACAAAGCAGACTGGAGGTGTCATTACTTTAGTATTTCACAAGTTTTCAAAAAAACAAGCATGTGGAAGTATAGATAATTTCATTATTAACTGAAATCAAGCATTACAACACTTTCTGATGTGTTATTAACGAAATATGGTGCCCAGAATATGCCTCTCCATGCAGCTTTGTGTGCCGACAAAGCAGACTGGAGGTGTCATTACTTTAGTATTTCACAAGTTCTCAAAAAAACAAGCATGTGGAGGTATAGATAATTTCATTAGTAACTGAAATCAAGCATTACAACACTTTCTGATGTGTTATTAACGAAATATGGTGCCCAGAATATGCCTCTCCACGCAGCTTTGTGTGCCGACAAAGCAGACTGGAGGTGTCATTACTTTAGTATTTCACAAGTTCTCAAAAAAACAAGCATGTGGAGGTATAGATAATTTCATTCTTAAATGAAATCAAGCATTACAAAACTTTCTGATGTGTTATTATTGAAATATGGTACCCAGAACATGCAACTTTATTTGCCGACAAAGCATACTGGAGGTGTCATTAATTTAGTATTTCTCAAGTTCTTAAAAAAACAAGCATGTGGAAGTATAGATAATTTAATTATTAAATGAAATCAAGCATTACAACACTTTCTGATGTGTTATTAATGAAATATGGTACCCAGAATATGCCTCTCCATGCAGCTTTGTGTGCCGACAAAGCAGACTGGAGGTGTCATTACTTTAGTATTTCACAAGTTTTCAAAAAAACAAGCATGTGGAAGTATAGATAATTTCATTATTAACTGAAATCAAGCATTACAACACTTTCTGATGTGTTATTAACGAAATATGGTGCCCAGAATATGCCTCTCCATGCAGCTTTGTGTGCCGACAAAGCAGACTGGAGGTGTCATTACTTTAGTATTTCACAAGTTCTCAAAAAAACAAGCATGTGGAGGTATAGATAATTTCATTAGTAACTGAAATCAAGCATTACAACACTTTCTGATGTGTTATTAACGAAATATGGTACCCAGAACATGCAACTTTATTTGCCGACAAAGCATACTGGAGGTGTCATTAATTTAGTATTTCTCAAGTTCTTAAAAAAACAAGCATGTGGAAGTATAGATAATTTCATTATTAAATGAAATCAAGCATTACAACACTTTCTGATGTGTTATTAACGAAATATGGTACCCAGAATATGCCTCTCCATGCAGCTTTGTGTGCCGACAAAGCAGACTGGAGGTGTCATTACTTTAGTATTTCACAAGTTTTCAAAAAAACAAGCATGTGGAAGTATAGATAATTTCATTATTAACTGAAATCAAGCATTACAACACTTTCTGATGTGTTATTAACGAAATATGGTGCCCAGAATATGCCTCTCCACGCAGCTTTGTGTGCCGACAAAGCAGACTGGAGGTGTCATTACTTTAGTATTTCACAAGTTCTCAAAAAAACAAGCATGTGGAGGTATAGATAATTTCATTCTTAAATGAAATCAAGCATTACAACACTTTCTGATGTGTTATTATTGAAATATGGTACCCAGAACATGCAACTTTATTTGCCGACAAAGCATACTGGAGGTGTCATTAATTTAGTATTTCTCAAGTTCTTAAAAAAACAAGCATGTGGAAGTATAGATAATTTCATTATTAAATGAAATCAAGCATTACAACACTTTCTGATGTGTTATTAATGAAATATGGTACCCAGAATATGCCTCTCCATGCAGCTTTGTGTGCCGACAAAGCAGACTGGAGGTGTCATTACTTTAGTATTTCACAAGTTTTCAAAAAAACAAGCATGTGGAAGTATAGATAATTTCATTATTAACTGAAATCAAGCATTACAACACTTTCTGATGTGTTATTAACGAAATATGGTGCCCAGAATATGCCTCTCCATGCAGCTTTGTGTGCCGACAAAGCAGACTGGAGGTGTCATTACTTTAGTATTTCACAAGTTCTCAAAAAAACAAGCATGTGGAGGTATAGATAATTTCATTAGTAACTGAAATCAAGCATTACAACACTTTCTGATGTGTTATTAACGAAATATGGTACCCAGAATATGCCTCTCCATGCAGCTTTGTGTGCCGACAAAGCAGACTGGAGGTGTCATTACTTTAGTATTTCACAAGTTCTCAAAAAAACAAGCATGTGGAGGTATAGATAATTTCATTCTTAAATGAAATCAAGCATTACAACACTTTCTGATGTGTTATTATTGAAATATGGTACCCAGAACATGCAACTTTATTTGCCGACAAAGCATACTGGAGGTGTCATTAATTTAGTATTTCTCAAGTTCTTAAAAAAACAAGCATGTGGAAGTATAGATAATTTCATTATTAAATGAAATCAAGCATTACAACACTTTCTGATGTGTTATTAACGAAATATGGTGCCCAGAATATGCCTCTCCACGCAGCTTTGTGTGCCGACAAAGCAGACTGGAGGTGTCATTACTTTAGTATTTCACAAGTTCTCAAAAAAACAAGCATGTGGAGGTATAGATAATTTCATTAGTAACTGAAATCAAGCATTACAACACTTTCTGATGTGTTATTAACGAAATATGGTACCCAGAATATGCCTCTCCATGCAGCTTTGTGTGCCGACAAAGCAGACTGGAGGTGTCATTACTTTAGTATTTCACAAGTTCTCAAAAAAACAAGCATGTGGAGGTATAGATAATTTCATTCTTAAATGAAATCAAGCATTACAACACTTTCTGATGTGTTATTATTGAAATATGGTACCCAGAAAATGCTTCTCCATGCAGCTTTGTGTGCCGACGATGCATACTGGAGGTGTCATTACTTTAATATTTCACAAGTTCTCAAAAAAACAAGCACATAGAGGTATAGATCATTTCATTCTTAAACGAAATCTTGCATTACAACATTTTCTGATGTGTTATTAACGAAATATGGTACCCAGAATATGCACCTTTATTTGCCGACAAAGCATACTGGAGGTGTCATTACTTTAGTATTTCTCAAGTTCTCAAAAAAACAAGCATGTGGAAGTATAGATAATTTCATTCTTAAATGAAATCAAGCATTACAACATTTTCTGATGTGTTATTATTGAAATATGGTACCCAGAATATGCCTCTGAATATGAATATTACACCTCCAGAATATGCAAATAAAGTTGCATGTTCTGGGTACCATATTTCAATAATAACACATCAGAAAATGTTGTAATGCTTGATTTCATTTAAGAATGAAATTATCTATACTTCCACATGCTTGTTTTTTTGAGAACTTGAGAAATACTAAAGTAATGACACCTCCAGTCTGCTTCGTCGGCACACAAAGCTGCATGGAGAGGCATATTCTAGGTACCATATTTCAATAATAACACATCAGAAAATGTTGTAATGCTTGATTTCGTTTAAGAATGAAATTATCTATACTTCCACATGCTTGTTTTTTTGAGAACTTGAGAAATACTAAAGTAATGACACCTCCAGTATGCTTTGTCGGCAAATAAAGGTGCATATTCTGGGTACCATATTTCGTTAATAACACATCAGAAAATGTGGTAATGCAAGATTTCGTTTAAGAATGAAATGATCTATACCTCTATGTGCTTGTTTTTTTGAGAACTTGTGAAATATTAAAGTAATGACACCTCCAGTATGCATCGTCGGCACACAAAGCTGCATGGAGAGGCATATTCTGGGTACCATATTTCAATAATAACACATCAGAAAGTGTTGTAATGCTTGATTTCATTTAAGAATGAAATTATCTATACCTCCACATGCTTGTTTTTTTGAGAACTTGTGAAATACTAAAGTAATGACACCTCCAGTCTGCTTTGTCGGCAAATAAAGGTGCATATTCTGGGAACCATATTTCGTTAATAACACATCAGAAAATGTTGTAATGCAAGATTTCGTTTAAGAATGAAATTATCTATACCTCTATGTGCTTGTTTTTTTGAGAACTTGTGAAATATTAAAGTAATGACACCTCCAGTATGCTTTGTCGGCAAATAAAGTTGCATATTCTGTGTACCATATTTCGTTAATAACACATCAGAAAATGTTGTAATGCTTGATTTCATTTAAGAATGAAATTATCTATACCTCCACATGCTTGTTTTTTTGAGAACTTGAGAAATACTAAAGTAATGACACCTCCAGTCTGCTTTGTCGGCAAATAAAGGTGCATGTTCTGGGTACCATATTTCGTTAATAACACATCAGAAAATGTTGTAATGCAAGATTTCGTTTAAGAATGAAATGATCTATACCTCCACATGCTTGTTTTTTTGAGAACTTGTGAAATATTAAAGTAATGACACCTCCAGTATGCATCGTCGGCACACAAAGCTGCATGGAGAGGCATATTCTGGGTACCATATTTCAATAATAACACATCAGAAAATGTTGTAATGCTTGATTTCATTTAAGAATGAAATTATCTATACTTCCACATGCTTGTTTTTTTGAGAACTTGAGAAATACTAAAGTAATGACACCTCCAGTCTGCTTCGTCGGCACACAAAGCTGCATGGAGAGGCATATTCTGGGTACCATATTTCAATAATAACACATCAGAAAATGTTGTAATGCTGGATTTCGTTTAAGAATGAAATTATCTATACTTCCACATGCTTGTTTTTTTGAGAACTTGTGAAATACTAAAGTAATGACACCTCCAGTATGCTTCGTCGGCACACAAAGCTGCATGGAGAGGCATATTCTGGGTACCATATTTCGTTAATAACACATCAGAAAATGTTGTAATGCTTGATTTCGTTTAAGAATGAAATTATCTATACTTCCACGTGCTTGTTTTTTTGAGAACTTGAGAAATACTAAAGTAATGACACCTCCAGTATGCATCGTCGGCACACAAAGCTGCATGGAGAGGCATATTCTGGGTACCATATTTCAATAATAACACATCAGAAAATGTTGTAATGCTTGATTTCATTTAAGAATGAAATTATCTATACTTCCACATGCTTGTTTTTTTGAGAACTTGAGAAATACTAAAGTAATGACACCTCCAGTATGCTTTGTCGGCAAATAAAGGTGCATATTCTGGGTACCATATTTCGTTAATAACACATCAGAAAATGTTGTAATGGAAGATTTCGTTTAAGAATGAAATGATCTATACCTCTATGTGCTTGTTTTTTTGAGAAGTTGTGAAATATTAAAGTAATGACACCTCCAGTATGCATCGTCGGCACACAAAGCTGCATGGAGAGGCATATTCTGGGTACCATATTTCGTTAATAACACATCAGAAAGTGTTGTAATGCTTGATTTCATTTAAGAATGAAATTATCTATACCTCCATATGCTTGTTTTTTTGAGAACTTGTGAAATACTAAAGTAATGACACCTCCAGTCTGCTTTGTCGGCACACAAAGCTGCATGGAGAGGCATATTCTGGGTACCATATTTCGTTAATAACACATCAGAAAGTGTTGTAATGCTTGATTTCAGTTACTAATGAAATTATCTATACCTCCACATGCTTGTTTTTTTAAGAACTTGTGAAATACTAAAGTAATGACACCTCCAGTCTGCTTTGTCGGCACACAAAGCTGCATGGAGAGGCATATTCTGGGTACCATATTTCGTTAATAACACATCAGAAAGTGTTGTAATGCTTGATTTCAGTTAATAGTGAAATTATCTATACTTCCACATGCTTGTTTTTTTGAAAACTTGTGAAATACTAAAGTAATGACACCTCCAGTCTGCTTTGTCGGCACACAAAGCTGCATGGAGAGGCATATTCTGGGTACCATATTTCGTTAATAACACATCAGAAAGTGTTGTAATGCTTGATTTCAGTTACTAATGAAATTATCTATACCTCCAAATGCTTGTTTTTTTGAGAACTTGTGAAATACTAAAGTAATGACACCTCCAGTCTGCTTTGTCGGCAAATAAAGGTGCATATTCTGGGAACCATATTTCGTTAATAACACATCAGAAAATGTTGTAATGCAAGATTTCGTTTAAGAATGAAATTATCTATACCTCTATGTGCTTGTTTTTTTGAGAACTTGTGAAATATTAAAGTAATGACACCTCCAGTATGCTTTGTCGGCAAATAAAGTTGCATATTCTGTGTACCATATTTCGTTAATAACACATCAGAAAATGTTGTAATGCTTGATTTCATTTAATAATGAAATTATCTATACTTCCACATGCTTGTTTTTTTAAGAACTTGAGAAATACTAAATTAATGACACCTCCAGTATGCTTTGTCTGCA
Organism: Phoxinus phoxinus; assembly: GCF_949152265.1. Lineage (NCBI taxonomy): Eukaryota > Metazoa > Chordata > Actinopteri > Cypriniformes > Leuciscidae > Phoxinus > Phoxinus phoxinus. The sequence continues at coordinate 43,278,561 of NC_136878.1, forward strand.
AATAAAGTTGCATGTTCTGGGTACCATATTTCGTTAATAACACATCAGAAAATGTTGTAATGCTTGATTTCGTTTAAGAATGAAATTATCTATACTTCCACGTGCTTGTTTTTTTGAGAACTTGAGAAATACTAAAGTAATGACACCTCCAGTATGCATCGTCGGCACACAAAGCTGCATGGAGAGGCATATTCTGGGTACCATATTTCAATAATAACACATCAAAAAATGTTGTAATGCTTGATTTCATTTAAGAATGAAATTATCTATACTTCCACATGCTTGTTTTTTTGAGAACTTGTGAAATACTTAAGTAATGACACCTCCGGTATGCTTTGTCGGCAAATAAAGTTGCATGTTCTGGGCACCATATTTTGTTAATAACACATCAGAAAATGTTGTAATGCAAGATTTCGTTTAAGAATGAAATGATCTATACCTCTATGTGCTTGTTTTTTTGAGAACTTGTGAAATACTAAAGTAATGACACCTCCAGTATGCATCGTCGGCACACAAACTTGCATGGAGTGGCATATTCTGGGTACCATATTTCAAAAATAATCAAGTATATATGTATATATATGTGTGTGTGTGTGTGTGTGTGTGTGTGTGTGTGTGTGTGTGTGTGTGTGTGTGTGTGTGTGTGTGTGTGTGTGTGTGTGTGTGTATACATACACATCAGAAAATGTTGTAATGCAAGATTTTGTTTAAGAATGAAATTATCTAGACCTCTACGTATATATACGTGTATATATATATACGTAGAGGTCTAGATAATTTAATTCTTAAACAAAATCTTGCATTACAACATTTTCTGATGTGTATGTATACACACACACACACACACACACACATATATATTTATATATATATATATATATATATATTAGGGATGGGCAACGATTAATCGCATCAAAAATAAAAGTTTGTGTTTAAATAATATTTGTATGTGTACTGTGTATAATTATTTTGTATATATAAATACACACACATGCATACATTTAAGAAAAATGATTATATGTATATATTATGTTATTTATATATAAAATATTTAGATATATATAATATAAATGATGTATAAATATATACATGCGAATAGTTCTTAAATATATATATATATATATATATATGCATATGTGTGTATTTATATATACAAAATAATTAATTGTACACATATATAATATATTATTTAAACAAACTTTTATTTTGGATTCGATTATTCGTGATTAATCGTTGCCCATCCCTAATATATATATATATATGTATACACATACACACATATACATATATATATATACATACATATATATATATATAAAAAATTATATATATATATATAAATATGTGTGTGTGTGTGTGTGTGTGTGTGTGTGTGTGTGTGTGTGTGTGTGTGTGTGTGTGTGTGTGTGTGTGTGTGTGTGTGTGTGGAAGAAATGGAACTTAAATACAAAATAAGTACTCTGGTTGAATTTACCAGGTAGCTTACACCATTTATAGAGGCAGACAAGATCATATTTTCAGGAATATTTATTTTCACTGTTAAATGAGAAATGCTGCCCGATCCACAGGCTCATAATTCACGTACAACTGTTCCTTTAAGAAATACTGCCAAAAACATCGAGGGGGAGGGGTTAACTACCATCCAACATTTTTAAGGTGGAACGAATAGTTCGACGAATAAGGAGCTGGCGAAAAAGGAGCTGGAGTCAGCCTCGTAATAAACATTAAGGGCCGGCTGAACTCTTGAGTATTACACAACCTGCTATAATTAAATATGTTAAACAACACAAACATACTTTATGTATTTAATCTCACTTTATTAACCAATGTATTTCCTGCTGACTTTTGATGATCCAGTTTAACCACATGAATAAGCAAAAATGACTTCTAGATAAACATAATTTGTGTTTCATTTCTTTGCTGAAGGGTGTTTTTTTTTTTTTTGGTTATTAAAAACAAACAAGCCCAGCCCAGGTGAGAAAAGTAATGTAAAGCATTACTTTCCATAAAAAGTAACTAAGAAACACAATTAGTCCATTTTTAGGGAGTAACGCAGTATTGTAATGCATTACTTTTAAAACTAACTTTGCTCAACTCTGCTCCTGGACCCATAGACTTTTGTCCTCTTTAGTGGACATTGTATTTTAGTGAATTTTTCTGACAGCATACTATACGTCACAGTTTTAATGTCATGTAAAGAGCATTTTCAGGGCTTTTGAGAGATACCAAATGTTTCGAGGTTTCACCATGACTACAAATTCTCCTTGGTCTTTAAAAAATGACATTAATTTAGCTGATAATATTTTGTAATTATCATTTAAATATGACTCATTTTCAAGTTGTTTGTCATAAATCAACAAAGTAGTTATATACCAATATTCCAATGAAATTTTATATATTATTATTCAAATGTTACCAATTATCACTCCCATTATTACACTTTGTATTACATGTTTCCCCAAGAACACATTAATATGCAAATTAGATAGTGTATTGAATGGGAAAACCCATTTTACCCACATTATGCATTAAGTAAAACGGTATATCAATTAATTTCATTATATCTTTCAGAACATAGTTATGAGAATCATCCTTACAAAGTTTTGTTTAAAAACAAATTCTGAAACCTAAAAATGTATTTGTGAATGAAAAAAAATCCCATTGGTTTTGCCTATATGTCATTTAATGTATTTTTACATTTTAAACAATTGAGTCCTGGTGGTGTCCACTGTCCCCTACTAATGACATGTAAATAAAATATTTTTTTGCAAAAATGTCCAGCAATGCACATTTATTAAAAACCCCAATTAAACTAATCCTGGCTCATTCAATCTAAGCCGGTCTATGAAACCAGGCCGTAATGTTCTTCACCAAAAAAAAGTGGTTTCGCGATATTATCTAATCTGGCTTTGAAAAACTTGTAAAATAGTCTATCCTATTTAAAACACACAGCTTTAGATTGACAAAGTCAGTGCACATAATATTCAGTAGAAAAATAGTTTATTGTATTAACAGGCATAAACGGGAAAACAAATTCACCATTGTTAGTGTTTTACATGACTATATAAAAGGGATAAATGCAGAAAAGTAAATGAAAATTAACAGCAATAAAGTAATTAAAATAAACTGCATACCTACTCTTCGAGAAGGGAAAAAAACATTTAATTAAAAAGGAAAAAAATATTCAGAACCAACACACTGATCATTTTATTTATTTTATATAAAATGAAAAGAAGAAGCTTACTCTTAAAACAGGACAAACAGCATTATATTTACACGACTGAATCGACCATACAGGGAAACCTTCACAAAGCGGTCCAGTCTATGGACTTCTTTCCTGACTTCTCCAGCAGTTCATTGGTCTTTGAGAAATGTTTACATCCAAAGAAGCCGCGGTGAGCAGACAGTGGCGAGGGATGGACGGCTTGCAGAACATGGTGTCGATTCTACAAGTCAACAATCAGAAAACAATGTACAACTGTTTGGAATATTTATCGGATCTACTGGCATCAGTGATGCGCGGGTCAATGTATAAACAACCCGCACCCGACCAACGTTTTCAACTAACCCGCCCGCAACTCGGACCGCAAAAAAGAGAAAGAAAATATTGTACCCGACCCGCTTCCTGACCCGCGTTTTTTTAAAGTAACTAAATGCTCATCGTAGCGTCATGGGCCATAGACGTAGGAACTAGGGTGTGCATTTTTCTGAATGCTGTATGATATCGCCTAGTGTTTTGTAATACAGGCTTGGTTTATTCATTTATTTCGTTTCTTTTTTTTAACAATTAAGATGCTGCACGTGTTTATCCAGTCTAATCGAAGTGTGCGTCTCTCCCCCGACTTTCCCAACAAAAATCCCGCCCCCTCTCAGAAAATAGCTACATAAAACTGACATTACAGAGCTATATGCGTTTAAAAGTAGGCTATAGCCTGTTAAAATGGCACAATGGCATTGCTCAGTTCAACGTGTTGGGAAATCAAGCATTTTGTCCCGCGTCAGCTTTTATTCAAAAGTTAATAACGCGCTCAACATTCAAAAGGTAAATAAGGATTTTCCACTTTCATCTCTGCCTGCAGACTGAGCTCGTGCGTCATCCTCGCGCCAGTTATTCAGCCAATAAAGTGTAGGCTAGATACTAGACCTATGTATTTCATCGAAAATTGTGTCTAGTAGGCTATACATTACAAAGGTTTAATTGGCATCTTTATTTCCCATCTGCCTTTTTGTTGTTATCATAACTCAAATAGAGTTAGTCAGCTCCAGTTATGTATCCAGCCTCTCATGGAGACTTCAGATGCCCCAACGCCTGTGAAGAGACGACCCAACGCCGGCGATATGTTATGCCCTAAATTTTATGATTAACTAACTGTATTTTTGTATGTATATTTTTGAAATGCATTTTCTGTAAAGCTGCTTTGAAACAATATGTATTGTGAAAAGCGCTATACAAATAAACTTGAATTGAATTGAATTGAATTTCAAACGACCCGACCGACCGCAACCCGAATATCATTAAAAATATTTTTGGATGACTCGTAACCGCGGGTAACCGCGGATGACCGCAGGCACCAGCTCATTTTGGATCAACCCGCGCATCACTGACTGGCATATATTATCTAGTTGTTCAGTTATAGGGGTGACCATACGTCCTCTTTTTCCCGGACATGTCCGGCCGGGATTTCGAAATCGCCCAAAATGTCCGTGATTCGGCTTTTGTTTTCTACAGTCGCCATTCATTATGTTTACATGCACACCTTTTGTTTCAATCGTACTGAATTCATTCCGATTGGTGAATCTGAATGTAGTGTTTACATGAACGCTAAACAAGTGATCGGTTGATGTGCGTTTTAGCATTGCTAAGAAAATTCCTGTGTTTTCGTCTCGGTCGGGATCCGTGTGAAGCAGAATGCATGACCTGCAAAGCTGGCACGCACGTGTAAGTGTCAAGTAGGCTTGCTACGATAGTCAGTGTTACACGGTTTCAGTCACAACACCGGTTTCATCACTTGCCCACCGCGGCACCACAAAAAACAAAAAAAAACGTTAAAGATATTTAACGCAATTGACTAGCGTTGTATGATCACGCTTTTATTAATGTGAATGCTTTTAAACCGTTAAGCGCGACAAGACTAAAGAGACCGCGCTGTAAGTCCAGCCTATTACACACACACGACTCACAGAAAAGACACGCGTCAGTAACGAGTTCTCTTTCGGGCTTGAACAAACCATAACACACACAAATTATGCCAAAATTGTCCGTTTTGTCGAGTGTCCTCATAAGAGCAGTCTTAAATTATTTAAATAAAGTCTAAAATGAACATAGAGATTTGTGAGAAAATGGGACAGATCGCGTCTCTGTCAGAAGCGGCTGGTCTTAGAGTGTCATTCATTTTAATCAAAGAACAAAGGTAAGAGAGTAAATGACTCACTCAGACCCGGCGTCAGGAGGATTATTATACCGGTAGCCTAATAATCATGAATGCACTCCGCTATCTTTTAACACATCTCGGGAGAACGGCTTCTTCACGCAAAAGAAAAACTCTTCATGAAGCGCAGTGAAATTCAGCGACCTATGCGGCGTTAATGGATTGAGGTTGTTCGTTAACTTCATTTTATACGTGCAATTGACCTTTTGCAAAAGCCACGCCCCTTAGTTATTGTTACTACGCCCGTCAAACAACTGAGAACCAGACACATGGCTGGGTTGAGATCCATACATTAAGTGATTGGTTTTGGAGTAATGCAGTGACGTATCCTCCAGGGCACGACAGAAAGTATAGACAGAATAGCGCACGCGGGAGCACATGCACAAAACAGTTTTGTAAAATTATATATCAATCATTTTTATTTGATCATATATCATTTTACAAAACTGTTTTGCGCATGTGCTCCCGTGCGCGCTTCAGTCACAACACTGCAATCAGAGGACGCGCTGAAACCATCAACTCTCGATGCTGCTCTCTTCATTCATAACTCAGCCGACTGAGAAGGATATATTTGTGTAAATAGTTGTGCAACTGCGCGAACTTTGTTTTGAAGTTTAATGTTTGAGTTCCAGAGGAATTTATGACTGTGTACCTGCAACCACATCAAAGTTTCGTAATTAGTAAGTCCGTGCTTTTTCTCTTTTTTCTCTCTTGTTTGCTGACTGATGAGGGGCCGCAGTGCCGTAGTGAAACGGTGTTAGTACATGTAGCCTATTTTTTAATTATAGTTGCAAGCAATCATAAAGCAAGTTTTCAGCCCGTGCAGACCTCACTGCCATAGGCGCATCGTTTCACTATCTTGCTGAATTCGGAATGTTTGACGGAGGTCCTTCTCCTTAGTTACAGTTGCTGAGCTAGGATTGGACGAGAACCGTTCGAGGGCGGGGTTTTGCGAACGGTCAATTCACACGAGCTCTAAGCGCATGCGAGAAGTCGAGTAGTCAAACTTATTAATGAAACAGAAAATCAGAGGGAATAAATTCTGCAATGTATTTTTTTTTTTTCTACCGGTTGGCCGGTCACACGGCTTTCATAGTTTTCAGTTACGTGACTGGTGCGGAGACCTGGAGTGTTATTTAAATTTTTATTTAGTTTTAATCATATTTAGATTTTTTTTTTTACATTGCTCTTCCCCCCCGATGACTATTACCGGTGTTGTCACAAGTCGAATTAACCGGTGGGAGAATATTATCACCGTCACATCTCTAGTGTCAAGTAATGTAATAATGTAAACATAATGAATGGCGACTGTAGAAAGCAAAAGCCGAATCTCAGACATTTTGGGCGATCTCGAAATCCTGGCCGGACATGTCCGGGAATAAGGATAAGAATTATGAGCTCACAGAATTACACACATCAAGTTCTATGTTTCCAACATACCTTGTTAATCGCAGCCCCTTTCTTTTGAGCATAAGAGCCCCAGAGAATAAAAACAAGACCCTGCATGTTAGTGCTGAGCCAGTGTACCACAGCATCTGTGAAAATCTCCCAGCCCTTGTCTTTGTGAGAGTTGGCCTGGTGCGCGCGCACAGTTAGCACAGCATTCAGCAGCAGAACTCCTACAACAGGCAAATAAAGAGGTTGTCATTAAACATTTACATGCACAAGGAAATTAGCTTATATGGCTATATATTTATATGCAATATAATTACAGTAAACATGACTTTTGATTTAGCATAAATTAAAGTGGTCTTATTCTGCTTTTTTTTTTTTTTACTTTTTCAACTTTCTTTACTTTAGTGTGTAATATTGCTGTTCGAGGATGAAAAAGGTCTGTAAAGTTACAAAGCACAAAGTCTCTATATCTCTCTATATCAGTGTCACTGTTTCTGAACTCCCTGAAATGCCTCAGTTGTAGTCTTGAGTTTTCTTCTGGGAACAAACACGTAACAATATTCCTCATTTAAATAATTCCTGCACAAGACATATGCTAAATAAAGGGGTTGAGTTGCTTTAGAAGTGTTTTGAAACTTGATTTTATGGTAAGAGGCGTGACATTTCCGAAACGTGCTCGAAGCGGTTGACCAATCACAACACACGGATCCAGCCGACCAATCAGAGCATATTGTCCTTTTCAGAAGGAGGGGCTTCATAGAGACAGGAACTAAACAGGGATGCGTTTTGTTTCGAAACTGCCAATGGTTCTACGATCAACTTAAGCTTGCGATGCTTTAGAGAAACGCAGCCCTGAGCGTTACTGGCAGACTGGGAAGAGAGGAGCCGCAACAATGTAAAATATGAGAAAATTTTGTTTTTTTAACATTCAAGCATGAAACCCTATTCTAGTATACCCCTTTTCCACCAAGGCAGAGCTGGTGCTGGTTCGGAGCCAGAGCCTAGTTTCAAATCGGTTCTTTGTTTTTCCACCGCCAAAGCACCAGCTCCGAACCAGTAAAACTGGTTCTTAAGTAGCACCAAATCATTGCAGGGTCTAGAACGGAGCCAAGTAAGAACCGCTTGCGTCAGGGGCTGGGGGCGGGGTTACCGTGACCAACAAGACGAAAAGAAACTTGTGACCGCCATTTTTTAAATAGCTGCTAATCGAGCTAATATCTGCTCGATTGTAAACTCCGTCTATGCAAGTTACGGCGAGCTGCACGAACGCGTTGGATTCACCGTGTTTGGATGCCGATGTAGTTTCGCAAAGCCATGAGCATCAATAGTAACGCAACGAACGCCATTGTTGATGTAAGACTTGTTCGAGATGCATCGGAGCGGCGCGGACCGATCAGAGCTCCGGGAGTATTTGGAGAGCATACGACTCCTTGTGCTTTTGTATCGCTTTCGCAGTGCTTTAATGTCACGCGACGATCGGTCTGCGTGAAGCCAAACCATCTCGAACAAGCCTGGTGTGTTTTTGTTTGGCGCTGCCGCGCTAGCGTTGCTGGGCAACATGAGATGTATACACAGTGACGTAAGATCTGGCTCTGTTTTGGCTCTCTAGCCTGTGGAAAGGCAAACCGGTTCTTAGAAGAACCGTCAGTAGAACCAACTCCGAACCGGCTCTAGCTCTAGCTCTGAACCAGCACCTGGTTCTTGTTGGTGGAAAAGGGGTAGTAGAGACTAAAACTTTGAAAAAAGAAATAGGTCAGATGGGAGAAATGCATTTTTGATTACTGATTCAGAAGATTGAGTTAATGTAGAAAAAGCCAAATTAATGTGCAATTCCAAATATTAGTGGTTTATTTCTTATTTTCTTAATAAACAATGGTTCCAGTTCTACATTTGCTTTGATTTGTTTGCATTGTACACTGGTCCAATCGTCCTCTCTCTGATAACATAACATTTATTTTCTTATCATTTTCAGAGTGAGAGAAGACAGGAAGGAAAGAGAGAGGACAATAGGATCAGGAAAGGACCTCGAGCCAGTTGCAGAAGCATAGCATCTATGTTAAGACTGTCTTAACTCTTGTCTTTACCCGCGAGTTTACTAAAAAAGTTGCCAGCCAGCACCAGCATTTTTGATCACATTCACAAAACTTTCATAGCACCCCGAATATTTTGTTGAATGAATATGTAAACAGTCCATATCTCTAAAGAAAGAACAGAGAAAATCATTTCATTGCAGCTTCATTCATTATTTTTTTATCAACATGTGAAAGTGGGTAGATTTCTTTAAAAAACTAAATTTTGAACAGCTGAGAAATCGTGTTTTGGTCAAAGGCTTTATCAGGAATGGATTCAGAATGATCAGATCGAGTAGGTCAAGTCCATAGACACCCCAAAGCGTCACAGTCCTACAGATCTCTGTGGGTTCCACATTTTCCCTCGCTAACGTTAGGCGGTTTTGATTTATAAGCTGTTGAATGCTTGATGATCACGCCTTACAAGCGTAAACATCCTATATCCGCTCCTTCTGGTTTACGCAGATCTTCTTCGCCTGTTTTTGGATCCGGAGATGCTGTACTGTTTCAGAAGGTATAAGAGATAAAAACACAGATTGCCGGAATAAGTCATCAATGACGGGGAAGCATTGTGTCATAAAAGACGGAAAATCTTGTCAATGGCGGGGAAAGAGTTAAGAGCTAGTTTGACCAACTAGCAGTTAGCCAAGGGGTAATCATGACCAGTCTTAAAGAAAATAAAAAAATAATGACTAACTTGTTCAACAAGTCCAAGTAGTTTATGCAACCAGCCATGGAACAAACTTGGGTCACCCAAAGTGTTAATGCATCATATGTTGGAACACAGCCTACATAAATATGGCAGTCTATTTGATTTTAAGACTTTCACTAAGGAATCTTTGTTTTATTACTGATTTATTGTGCAATAAAATGTGGTTATTGCTGACCACACTGGTAAAAAGTGTCTCTCTTGACTAGGGCTACGCAGATGTGCGTATCCTCACAAGATGTGCAATATCAAGTATAGGGAACGTAGTGATTGGTTCCGGTTCGGAACACATGTGATTCGCGGATTAATTGCAAAGTTTAACCATCATTGAAGGAAAGTTTATCATTTGCATGCGTTTATAAGTCCTGTCAGTTTAAACATCAAGCGCAAGAAGAATGAAACTCACGCAGACAGCACGTGTACAGTGAATTCAATTCTCTTTCTCTTGAGATTTAACAGTCACGTGCACCCAAAATTAAGTCAAAATGCCCGTCTCGGCCAGTATCCTCAAAAACACAGTCAGTTACGTGTTGTAAACAAGAAAACGGATGCATATCATGATTATATTGGGTCTGTGCATTCATCTTAAAGTGACAGCAGCCTAATATACCCACAGCTTTTTGTGTGTTAATCAAATCAATGTTGATAAAAAAAACAAGAAAAAATCATGTTTGTTGCTTTAACAAAGATAAATTGTATTAATGAATTATATTTAATTTATACATTGAAACGAACTAACGTAAAATAACACTGCATACTCTTCTAGATGTCAATGTCTGTACCTGAATACAGTTACATTTAGCTTCATTTGTATATTTGTTCTGTTGTATTTATCTATGCCTGTAATTTGTTTATTATTTTGATAATAAATCATAAATACAATTTCAGATGCGCTCTCCTAGAAAAATCACTTGAATCATTGTAGAATTATTCATTCTGTACAAATAGAGCCATTTATCATCTGGTAAAATTGTTTTCATATAGAAATATATATAGCAGAAAATCTAAATATCGCAATGTCAGTTTTTTGCCCTACTCTTCACATATCTTGCGGTGTCATCAGTTCTGTGATGAACCACTAAAGTGTATGCCATGAAAAGGAGAAAGCAGGCGAATCACACCTTGCGTTGCCCATCCTGTAAGATCTCCATGACCGGGTTTCTCAAAGCCTTCGATGTCTGAAGCCAGTTCTTTGAATATGTTCACCAAGCTGTGAACAGCAAAAGTGACATAAAATAATTACATCGAACACAAAAAATCATATAGCCCTTATAATAATTGTAACATTATTGTGCTTATCTGTTCAATGTCTTCAAAAATAACATAGGTTGAAATTAAACATAAGCTGTCAGAATATAATTTTGTACAGTGTCTCGTCAAATACAGTTAAGAACCTGTGAGTTATGTTTGATTATCTTTTGATTGCCTTTCTTAACCTTGAGGTTCGTATCTCAAGGGCATCAAGCCCATATTGATCCAGACAGATTTTCTACCTCATCTGTAAATCAGGAATAAAATTCAAAGACGGTTATGAAGGGTCCGCTTCCGGAATCCACTGACGCATCAAAGTACCGTATTTTCCGGACTATAAGTCGCACTTTTTTTCATAGTTTGGCTGGACCTGCGACTTCTAGTCAGGTGCGACTTATATATCAAAATTAATTCATACTGACTGAGATGAACCAAGAGAAAACATTACCGTCTACAGCCACGAGAGGGCACTCTAGTTGGCGGAGTTATTCAGAAGCGACACCGAGGAAGAATTCAATGGATTCAGTTTGGCTAATGTTAATTTAGCCTATTCAGCCTCCCAGGTATATGTTCTTTATGCTATTGTGTAGCTGAATAACTGTTAATGTGTTACGCTAACATGCCGGACACCTATTCAGCCTGTTGTTCTGTGTGCTATTGTGTAGTTGAATAACTTGCCTTTCCAGATTAAATGTCTGTTCTTGGTCTTGGATTTTGTGAAATAAATTTCTAAATAAATGCGACTTATAGTCCAGTGCGACTTATACAGTGCTATGCATAAGTTTAGACACCCATGCTAAAGTTGACTAAAAAGAGGAATAAAAAATAATCTTTTGGAGATTGAACTTAATGCCTTAATTTAAAAAAATAGGAAAAATCTAACCTTTAAGGACACCAATTTTCTTTGTGAATGAATAATGTATCGTAAATAAATAAATGTTCTTCCTTAAAATACAGGGTGCATAAGTTTGGACACCCCTATGTTAAATTCCCATAGAGGCCGGCAGATTTTTATTTTTAAAGGCCAGTTACTTCATGGATCCAGGATACTCTGCATCCTGATAAAGTTCCCTTGGTCTTTGGAATTAAAATAGCCCCACATCATCACACACCCTTCACCATACCTAGAGATTGGCATGGTTGTATTTCAGTTAGCCTAACAGCTGGTTTGATTTGCATTGAGAGATGATCTTATGGAAAGTACTCCATGCCAATCTCCAGGTATGGTGAAGGGTGTGTGATGATGTGGGGATATTTTAATTCCAAAGGCCAAGGGAACTTTATCGGGATGCAGAGTATCCTGGATCCATATAGTAACTGGCCTTTAAAAATAAAAATCTGCCTGCCTCTATGGGAATTTAACATAGGGGTGTCCAAACTTATGCACCCTGTATTTTAAGGAAGAACATTTATTTATTTACGATACATTATTCATTCACAAAGAAAATTGGTGTCCTTAAAGGTTAGATTTTTCCTATTTTTTTAAATTAAGGCATTAAGTTCAATCTCCAAAAGATGATTTTTTATTCCTCTTTTTAGTCAACTTTAGCATGGGCGTCTAAACTTATGCATAGCACTGTATATGTTTTTTTCCTCTTCATGACGCATTTTTTGACTGATGCGACTTATACTCCGGAGCGATTTATAGTCTGGAAAATATGGTATATCTAATGAGTGATTTATAAATCAAGCTATTAATCAATATTTGTCCTTCGAAATATGAAATTATTTGAATGACTTCATGCGCATGTAAACCATTTGTTTTACTTTTCCTCTTCAATCTCTAGAAAATAATGATAAATATTGTATGTACCTCTTACTAAGAGAGAAAGAACATGCTATCAGGATGTTTTGGGAAAGTTTCCCATTTAGAGCAAGAGCTCGACCAACTCCAACCTTGAAGAAGCTGTGTATCGGTGTGTGTGCGCAAGTAGGGCTGGGATGATAAACCCATCTCCCGATTTGATACTATCACGACCAGTGTTGTAATGTAACGGAGTACAAATACTTCGTTACTGTACTTAAGTAGAAATTTCACGTATCTGTACTTTACTTCGCTATTTAAATTTATGTCAACTTTTACTTTTACTTCACTACATTTCCTAGATAAAATGTATACTTATACTCCGCTACATTTCCACTAAGCATCTTCGTTACTCGTTACTACAAAATAAAATCAAAAGAAATGTGGGTTTGAGGTTTGGCGAATCACTGCTCCTAGATTGCATGACGCACGCTCTATTTCAGCGTAAAGCTTGTTTGTTGCCATGGAGGAGGATGCACAACTGAACCCGTGGAAGCGCGAGCCGCGGCCGCGCGCGAATCCCAAACGCGACGCTTCACGAGATAAGATGCAAGTGGCTAAACTAAACCGCTGATTTACGATAGAAGTTTTAAACGACCGACATAAATAATCAGTTTGCAAAGCTCATCTTCGGTAAGGGGAGATGTACAGGTAAAGATAAAGAGACTGAGAGAAGAAGAACGAGAGATGGAGATGAGAGAGGAGAGCAGGTAGAGCAATAGCCTTTTGCATACTGTGCCCAGAATGAGAATAACTTTATTACAATGGATTCCTATTTAACACAGATATACATATGTTTTTTGCCAATGACAGTGGAAAAATAATATGCCCCCGAACGCCCTAGCAAGATCACTTTTGGGACCTCTGTATTTATAAAACCCTGTGTACGGCTATTGCACTGAATATAAAATTATATTTTTGAAAAATACAATGAATTATAAGGCTGTACAGAACAGTGCACTATTGCAGACTGATTTTTTCTTAGTAGAGCAGCTAACTGAAAGTAGGCCTACATGCAGTGCGAGATAAACGATAACACAAGTAGGCCTACAGTAGGCTACAGGCTACAAAACACAAACAACAGCAGGTTGTACCAGTTAATAGTATGCCTATAAGAAATCCACAATAAAGTTCACAATCAAAGTTAACCGCTTGCTTTAAAAAAAAATAAACTTTTTACTTTTACTTAAAATACTTAAGTACATTAAATATCAGAAAATTACTTTTCATACTTAAGTACAGTATAAATCAGATACTTTAAGACTTTTTACTTAAGTAATATTCTAAAAGGTAACTTTTACTTCTACCAAAGTCTTTTTCTAGTACCATACTTGTACTTTTACTCAAGTATTGCTTTCTAGTACTTTATACAACACTGATCACGATACTTGGGTGCCGATACGATATGTATTGCGATTCGATATTGCAATATATTGCAATTTTTTTAACACCGTCAGGAAAAGTTAAATCATACACTTCTACTTATGTATACGTACATTATGATGTATAAAATGAGTCATATTTACATAAACAAATAACAACTTTAAACTTTTATCCAAGTACTTCTATGATCATTTTAACTATTGCATCACAGAAATAATGATGATGTTGAAAAGACTGTTTGTGAAACTCTCTCCGGGTCAGCGGCAACACAGCTTTGAATGTTGCGATATGATTTTGTCCAAATTTAATAGACAAATTGAAAGATCGCGTGGGTGTTTGAATGGAGATCACAGTCTTTTAAAGATGAATCGTGCAGCTCTATTGTCTTATCTCTCTCTCAGCATACGAGTAGCGCGAGGGCTTTTCAGTGCTTTCCGCCCCACGTCTCTTCCGTCCACTTGAGATATTACGTCACTCAACACTCATAGATAATGACACATTTCATCCTCTGTTGGAACGAAAGTGGCTAACTTCTGTCAACCTCATCTACAAGCAAGGAGAAAAATTAAGCAATTCAATTTGAATTAATATCAATTCTGGAATATTTTTTTTTGAAGCGTTTCAAATAAAGGGCATTTACACCTGATCTTTTCATAATCGGATAGCTATCCAATCCAGGTGAAGTGACCAGGTGTAAACGGACCCTTTGGTTAGAATAATTCAAAACACAGATCTAATAGTTGGGAAACACAGATCTAATATCATTAAATATTAAAGTGTCTGTATAATGTGTGTTATTTTAGGGGTTGTTTTGTTTGTTTTATGGGGAGAGAGACTAATAATAAGAGACATTTAACTACAATTTTAGATTTTTATTATACAGAAGTTTCATAAAAAAGGTCTACAGATTTATAGAGATCAGGTAAAACCATTTATAAACTGGCTCATGGTTCACAGGATTTGCCGCCTAGCTGCAAACCATTAAAATGTTTTGAAACAGTTATGACAAGGCCTTGTCACGTGGCAGTTTGATACGTGCTCCGAATCACTGGTTTAAAACAAATGGTTCTAATCAATTGCTAATTGATACACATCACAATAATATAGTAATCTGTAAAGCTGCTTTGAAATGATGTGTATTGTGGATAGTGTAATGACGACTGCAAGGCAATACCTTGGTGGAGGTGGCACAGGTCTCTGCACGCTGAAGCAAAGCCCATGAGCCTGGTTCGGCCCATGATAAGGGTCCTGGCCAAGTATCACAACCTTTACCTAGAATCACAAGAAAAAAGATATCATTATAAGGTGCCAGACACTGTGTTTTTTTTGTTTTTTTTTAAGTTCTGCATAATGCCATTTCAAGCAACCCCTTTGGACCCTTTTCATTTCTTATAGTTTCCATTCACCACCATAGAAGTTTATATAAATTATTTATCAGTGCATATATTTTTTCTTTTTCTTATAATTAATGCGCCATTGTAATCTTTAATCTATATCTTCCCCTCCCTCAGCACATCTCTTCTCTGATGATGCGTTTACTGATGCGAGGGCGGGGGAACCTGTCACTCACATGAGATCCACCAATAGCAAACCACAAACATCCAAACAATTCCCCATGCACAAAAACAAGTCCCGTCCTAATTTTTTTTTCTTGCTCGAGAAGCCGTTTCACTCAGATATACATCACAATAGTAAAGAAAAGACTATCGCAACTTCCATTTCATGTCGACTTTAAAGGCTGTTTCCAAATGCCTATTTAACATGTGACTGGAAATGGAAAGCTCATTGGCCACCCCTGTGGCCACCCCAGATCTGATAGGTAGTTGCATATTCGTCAACACAAGAAACAAGAGATTCTGTCAATGATGACAGATGATCAACTGATTAAACTGATTAAAAATAAATAAAACTTGCGTGCAAATGAATGAATGTAATGCTGCGGAACTACTGTTAGATACGCGGGTTATTTGTGGACACCTAATCTGTAGCCCCGCCTTAGCTAGGTTTGTTTACTTTCGCCTGCCTCTGCAGCGCGAGCCTCCGATGACTGCGCCCGCGCCTCCCCAAATGGACAAGGCATTTCTTCGCGCTCGCCGGTGTAGGATACTATTCTTTGAAACGACAGGGTGTGACTCGGTGTAATTGTCCTCTAAACCATCAGGAATCAGCGGCGAGAAGTAGTAAGGTACATTCGTGAATGTTTATTTAAGTACAACACTTTAGTAGAGCAAAACCACACTACAAAAGAATCGTGTAAAGCAGTAAACCACATTATTCCATGACATTAGAGAGAAAAAAATTATATGAGAACGTAACATACAACTAAATTGACGTTACATATTTTCTAAACATTTTTATTTAGTTTTGTGAACCTTTTTATAAAACATGGCCATTTATTTTTATTTAAAGGGCTTATGTCTGCTATTGCAGGCTCATTTTGTTAATGTAAGCAACTAATTTAGACGCAAGGATTAGGGGTGGGGTTAGGATTAGGCAATCAGCACATAAATAATAGATGCTGTATTTTCAGTTTTATGGATTGTCTTATTTTGTTTACAAGTTACAGATGGAGTCTGGAGATTATGTGGGGTACTTATTGTTTACTGTTTACATCTTACTTTACACACTTCAGGGCAGGTTGTTGCAGCTAGATCAGGGGAGAGACTGTATGACACTAGGTGGTACAGACTGAGACATGCACAATAAAATAAAAATGACTTCTGCATTTTTTTTTTGCTTTTCCCTCCATTGTACCGAATTCGTACCGAACCGTGATGTCTGAACCGAACCGTGACTTCTGTGTACCATTCCACCAGTTGGCATCATTGGACTTTAAGTCTTGTCTTGTGGCCTATGTGAAAGCATTTTGTAGCAGGAGAATGAGCAAAAGCAAGAACTAGCTACCTCTATTGCACTTTGTTACTATTATTAGAATCCTCTATTGTTCATGCGAGTTTGAAGGTTTACATAACATTACTTTATAGTAGATATGGCCACCCCACACTAGCTTTGTGTCCCATCTTGGCCACCCCAGTAAAAATGTCCTGGATACGCCACTGTATATGTGCTATTAGGGGATGACTATAAAGCTAATGGATATTGAAAAACTACTAAACTTTTTTTGACTTCATGGCGTCTTTAAAGAAAAATAAAGAAGCTAAATTATCGGTGCAAGCTAAATGCTTTTGAACATTTCTTTATCTGGTGATTTTAACATTTGACACACACAAAAAAGAAGGAATTTGCTTCCTAAATGTTTCATTTTCTCATTCTTTTCTGTCTAAAGTATTGCTATGGTTTACATGCAAAGGAACAACTGATTAGTTTGACCTGCCTTACATCTGAACATGACATTCAACTCACATCTTGTATTTCAGATGTTCGTGTCCAGGAGAAAACTTCATGTGCAGGTGGATAGATGGTGTGTTTCTTCCTCTCCTCAGCAACAAAAGACATCAACTGCGAAAGAGAAGCACTGCTGTATATTATCACTCTTCTTTTATCAAAGGGTTAAAGTGAAAATGATTTTTCATGTCTTACTTACGGACTTAAAGTAGTTCTTTCCAAATTCTGCACTGAGAGCTTTCTTCCAGCTCTCTCCGATCCCGTCCGGAGCAGTTTGGAGAGCGGAGAGCCTTTCCAGAGCCGCTTTTTTGTTTTTGTTGATCCGTTCAAGTTGCTCAGGACTCAGCGATGTGACTTCATCGCTCTCCAACTTTTGCTTTTTCCCCTGAGGCGATATTTTAATGTATTTGGTTGAATTCCACGATCGTTTGGCAGCACGACCGAGCATTTGTACTTTTAAAAAACGAAGACAAGCTATACTTGAAAACATTGTGTTCTCATATAATGCCTTCTCAAAATGCATCAAAGTTTTGATGCCAACTGCCAAGACTCAAATGATTTAATAAACCTTTAGCGCCCCACCATATTGGTTGCGGGCACAACCAGAATGCGTGAGATTTTGATTCATAAGCAACTAAAATATGTGCAATTGACATGTAAGCTGTTTTGTTTACACTAACATTTTCGCAGCATGTTGTTGCCAAGTGACGTAAAACTTCTTCTTCTGTTTTCTTTTAATGGCGGTTGGCAAACAACTTTTAAGTGTGCATTACCGCCACCTTCTGATATGGAGTGTGGATCACAATAGCATTTACTCACTACTCTTTAAATATAAAAATAAATACATAAATAAAACCAATAAATAACTACATAAATATCTAATAACATTATTAATATCAATACATTATCATTCACATCATTATTATATACAACTTTCAAAAACACCTAAACTCATATCCTTCTAATAAGCCCTATTTTATTAAAAAACACAAATATTGCTCTATACTCTACATGCCCTGAATTCATTTGTAATATTTCCTTCATTTCAAATCAAATTTTGTATTTACTTAACCAGACTTTTCAGCCTCTTGACGTAAAAGTACTTCTTCTTCTATATTATAAAGGCAAATTACCGCCACCCACTGGACTGGAGTGTTGTCAGCAGATAGACAGGGACAAAAAATTTAATTAATATAAAATTATTATTTAATTCAATTATTTAATTATTGAATAAAATAATTAGTATCTTTCAGGTAACTTATTAGGACGTAAAACTACTTCCGGAATTGGGAAAAGAACAACGAGGTGTCAGTCAGAGCTCGTGAATGACAATATGTTCAACAGATAAATAAAGCACCACCACTTTCATTAATATTTCAAGCGAAATGTGTCAACATATGACTTCCAGTCCAGCCGCAACAAACCAGAGTGAATAAAGTGTGTTTTACTCACATCATCTCCTGCATCTCCTGAGCATGTAAGATTTCTTTTTTTGGACGCTGGCGAAAAGAACGACTTAATACTTTTCTGTCCAATCATTTCCGCAAATAAAATAAAATTTTAAACGAAATAAACTTTAAAAGAGCAATACCCGAGGTATGGGTGCGTGCAGTTAGGTTATAACTCCCGCCAGACGTCAGTGACGTATATTATGACGTAATGACGTCACATGGTCGGCGTGCGTGCGTGTGTAGAGTGACAAAATAAGATAAAAGTTGTTACATGTAATACTTTACATAAATGTTACCCCCTGTAATAGCACACTTTCTAATTAGGCTATATTCAAAACTATCGAGAGAAAAAAATGCTATTTTTTTATTAGCTACAACACAAACTCAGATTCAGAGTAGACTAATTCAGGGTATAATAGCTACTTATGTCTATGATGGTCACAAAAAAAATCTGAAATGTCAAAATTACTCTGTTTACACAATAATAGCCTAAAGCCTAACTGTTTTTCTCTGACTGTTGGTTTTGATTTTATTGATGTTGCTGTTGTTGTAAGCTAGCCTACTTGGTATAATTTAAAGTAAGTCGTTTTTTTGCACGAATAATAAGCTTGTGTATGCCATGGCTATAATGGTTTTGTACATGTAACTCTGTTTTGTTCTGTACTTAAAGTACTCTGTACTTTACTGTAGGCTACACTTTTTTTCTTCTTTTTTTTTTTTACAATAAAGGCTACTAATACGACGACGCGGACGACTACTATTAGGCCTATTTTTATTCATAATAATCATGATTATAAATTCTTTAATGAAAAGGTATGTGGAATATGAGGGGAAAGATAATATTCCATAAGAACCTTGCGAGAAAGACAGTTTATGCCACAAGATAGAAATGCCAATAAAACCACAGCGACCCTGTGTGGTCACTGGTGAAGCAAACTAATCCATTACTATAGTTTTGTATATGCTATTTATTATTTCCAAACAAAGCTTGTTTTCTCAACTGTGATCATGATAGTAATATTTTGTGAGGATGACTGCACACATAATGTGTTGCAATGTTGCCAAAGAACAAGAAGTATTGTTATAATGAGCATTCTTGTTCATATCTAGACAACTCACTCCTTATTTTTTGCGATGCATAGAAAGAAATAGTTTATTTAGAAGAAAGATTATAACAACAACCCTTCTCAAGCAAAACATTTCACAAAAAGTTAAAATGTTTCAAATTAAGATGAAAAGTATTCGGCAGTTCTGAGCTAAATGTTATTGGAACATAGGTCATATTCCATTGTTAATTTGATTACATAATTCTGAAAAATTAGATCAGCATAATTTGATGTCAGATGTCACTTGGTTCGATAACCTAATGTAGAATGGGATGAATTCATTGTAAGTGGGGCCTACCGTATGATACATAGAATGATTTCAGGATACATGATCTGACATGTTTATCATTTTGAAGGGGCCGTTTTTTTCTATCATTTTTCCTGATCCCGCCATTCGGTCCTAACAACAAATCATTGTGTATTGTAGCCGATTGGTAAGGTTAATTTGTATTAATTAATCACGTAGCTTCCAGAAAGCCGAAAGCACAATCCATTTTTTCATCCTTGTTAGACAAAACCAGGAAAATACACATTTCCCCCCATTACAGTGTTAGTGGTGAAGCGTAAGGTTTGGCTGGAGTGTTTGTGTTGTCAAACACTTGTCAGGCCACTTGTCGCTAATAGGCCTTTCATATCAAAGCGCATGGAATGGCCGATATGTGTATTCTAGGCACAATGTATTGGGCTAAATGATGTAGCATTAACAGAACGGGTCAGTAAAAAAAAAGAACAAGAAAAAAAGTCAGTAATTTTCACAATAGGCTATATAGCTATTAAATAGCGCAACACGACGCAAAGTAATCTTTTCCCAAAAGGTTGCACACATATTAGACTAATTTGGTAAGATAAGATGGTATTTGGTAAGATGGTAAAAACGAAAGAAAGTTGTCTTTCGAATATTGACCTGAAAGTGATGAGCCTCATGCCAACAAAGTTGAAAAACGCACAGATTACTGAAGTAATCTCGGGTTTAGATTACTGTTCATTCGTCGTACACCGCTCTTAATCCGTAATATCATCCTTAGATAATAATATGTCCCTGGATATTAGAAAAACGCATCCAGGGAATGGGTCTAAGAATATAGGCCTATATAACCTACGATGTTTAACTGTTGACTTGATTTTTTTTTTAGCTTTTGTGTATTGCCAGGCTGTACACAGATTGCTGTGACTAGTCCATGCAGTGTTTCGATCATTTTGAATTTAAGTTTTGATTTGATGAATATAATTTTTGATGAATGAAACTCTCAAAACGCTTTTATTTATTCCCCCTTTTATTGTGAGGTTGTTGGAATATCAGTGGGTCTCTTTATTGACTGTTTATTTAAAGCCTAGTATTTTTTTATAGTCTATGTCTATTTTTATCTAATCATTTTATTAAGTTATAAAGGTTCATTTTAGGCTAGGATTGATGATTTCGTAGAAAATTTTATGTTGAACATCAAAAAAAAAAAAAAGATGTTGGACATCTGATCCTTTGAGGAGAGCGTGTTTTGTGGTTATTTGCCTGATAAAGGATCTGACAGACATCAGACAGAAGCGGGATCTCTGTTTTCCTGCAGCCTCAGGACAGGAGATGGCCACGAAGTTGCCAGACATACTATGGGATTATACCGGGTGGGGGGTGGGATCAAAGTTGAACGCATTTGTATTCTCCTCTGATGCAGGCTGCCGCTGTTCCTGCGACGACACCTGAAGGGCGATAGGAGTGTGTGGGTGTGAAAAGCAGCGAGTATAAAGTCGGCGGGTTTAAATGCGCTCGGAAACATTTCGGCGTTGGACGCGAGCAGGACTGGAACCTCGAGAACTGAACTTTTACAGGGCAAACTGGACTATGGCGTTGTTTTTTGACCAATCGTTCGATTTAGTACAAAAAATAACCGTGGACACTGAAAGAGATTTTATTTTCAACACAAACATGGTCCAGTTTACAGGTGAGCATGTTACTTTACGTTTTGGGTAACAAATTATAACATTTATCTCAACTTAAAATTCAACATTAGAAGAATAAATAGTTAATGTGTTGTTTTAACTTAAAAAAAAACGTGTTCGTACTTGACTTAAAGAATTAAGTTTTGTTAACTTTAGTTTAGTTTAGTTAAGTTGCATAAGTTATTTTAAGGAATTTTAAAGTTGTTATAGCCTAACTAATTTCAGCACAAAAAAAATGTAATAGTAATAACCATAGTAATAACAGTAAATTATGCATAATTACATGCTACATGCCTCAACCAAACTCCATGTTGTTAATTAATATTACTTAGTAGCCTACTTAAATATATAATTAGGCACTGTAACGTGTAACCTTGGATTGTTATAGACTGAGCAATTGAATAATCATTGTTCTATATATTTCGTTATATTTTTTAAAAAGAAAGACCGTTCTTTATAAAAACGTTCTCTCTAAATAAATATACCAGTACTCTTCGATTATTTATTTCCATTGATGTTTCCATTAAGATTCTTTAACATCCATTGAACTTTTCAATTGGAAAAAGGTTCTTTAGATGATTAAAATGGTTATTTTAAGAACTGTCTTTATGGAATCCAGAAAGGTTTTTCTATGGGCGCGGGACCTAATTTTAAGAATGAATCGGGAAATATGTGTTTTCTGACACTTTACTAAACAAGTGACTTTAATTTTTAGATGTAACAACCAAGCATACGCTGTGTTCTCCTGAACTCGAAAGAACTTACAGTGCTGACGGGCAGAGGAAAAGGAAGAGGACGATTTTTAGCCGCGCGCAATTGTCAGAATTGGAGCGCGCGTTCATGATTACGCCGTATCCAGACATCACGCTGCGCGAAAGACTGGCCGCGCTCACACTGCTTCCAGAGAGCAAAATTCAGGTAATAAAACTGTAGTGTAATATAGTGTACAATTAATAGACATATCATGATGTTATTTTGATTTCAACGTCTTGATTTGACATTTTAATATATTTCCAGGTGTGGTTCCAGAACAGACGGGCTCGCAGTATGAAAAGCAAGAAGCTGACCACACCAGTAAGGAGGAGTCTAGGCGGGGAAGTGAGATCTGGATGTATACCTGTCACTACCTTTCAACCAACCAGTCTTGATTTGAACCCAGAACTACATACTGGCGTCCAAGGACAAAGAGACAGGGCAACAGAGGTCAACCGAGGCCCGGGTCACCATCAGCAAAGCCTTAGACAAGCTCTGAGTCCCTGGTCTCAAAATCTCCCGCACCCAACGCCACCCCATCCCTCTATCTCCGCAGACCTGCCTGGAGTCCTACAGTGGGGGAACAGACACTCGGAAACAACCGGGGCGTCTTCTTTCTCCAATTGTCCATCAGACAGACTGGCTCAATATTCGTTCCAGAACCAGTCGAACAGTCTCTGGCAGAATAACTGCTTCACAGCTCACCCTGAAGGGTTCTCTGGACACCCGCTGAAATCATTCTGTCCTGCCAACCAGGCCATATATTCCTGCATGTCTGTGGACCAAGTGATTCCCACACATCAAACCAGTTTGGATGGAGCACTTCAGAGGCAGGCTTTGACACACTATCCTCAGACGTCACTGGGAGATATTTCTGACCTCATATATAAAGCAGCTGTAGTCACCAATCTGGAGGACTGCTAAACAGAATATTTATTTTATTCTTACATAAACACTATTGTAAAATATTCTCTCCGGTGAACTTGTATTTGTCTCCAATGTCTCAAATGTGCAGATGGTACTTATGTTTACAGTATTAATATGTGCAAATGGCACATGCTTCATCCTCCTCCTCTTCCTCTTCTTTATTATTTATTTATTTTATTTTTTGTTACTATTTTGCACAACTGCAAATGTGAAGAGCTAGTTTAGGATTGTCCAACATAGGCAGGATTGTGAAAATGTTTTTATTGTTGTGATACAGTCAGCAAAAGAAGAGAAGAAAGCCTGACTAGATGTTTCCCTGTATTCATTCATACAACATATTTTGGTTTTGCACAAATTTAATAATGTTTTCAATATGTGTTTCTGTGCTTGTTGTTGAAAAACTTTCCTATGTTCTCTTTATCAAGATGTTCACATTGTGTGTGTGTTAATATTTATGTAAATAAATCACTTGTCTATTTATTTACCTTCACATTTACAAATTAATTGGTATCTTTACCATTAAAATTACACTTACATCTGACGATAGTAATTCTTCACAAGTAAACATCTCCTTTGTTTGCTAAAGTTGTAACATAACAAATATTAGGATATTGTTGCATTAATCTAGCATGTACTAATGCGCAAATCAATTTCGACCAATCTTTTATTCATAACATCAAAGGTATTGTGGGGTTTTATATAATCTTAAATATAAGACTGAAATACAATGTGTTGCAATAACAAGAAACAGAAATGAAATCAAAATTCCACCTCACCAGAACAAAAACAAAACCTGGGAATAAACAACAAATGTAAAAAACAAAATAAAAAACAATAAATGAAAGATAACAATAAAAAAAAAATTAAAAACCCCCAGGGCTCATGTTTTATCAGCTTATGGGTCTTAGATTACATTTGGATTTGAAGATCCAAACAGTATATTACTGTCGAAGTAATTATGGAGAAAATAACAGGGATAACTGGACACTGATCTCTGTATCATAATCATCTCCACACAAAATAATCTTCAAATAAAATATAATAAATTCTCATAATCCTAGTGTCAAATCTACAGTCATTCTCTGTTTTGTGTGTCAGCTTGCATGTGTGCTCCTGATGCAGCTCCATCCTTTAATCCAAAGGAAGATATTGAAGGGATATGTGCTTATTTTGTTAGAAGCAAAACAGGAAATATAATAATAATCATAGACAGGTTGATCGGTACACAATGTTAGGTGATCCTGTATAATTCCTTTTCATTTTCCTTTTGAGCCTCCAGATCATTCTGTCAAAACAGCACAAGATGGCAGTCGAGCCAACCTTTAAGCTGCAATGCATATAAAAATGTAAATAATAATAATAATTATTATTATTATTGATTACTATTATTGAGTATCTACCATAACCATGTAAAAAAAAATGTTTTATACGTCATGGATTTTATGTCAGTCGTTGGAAATCTTTATGATTTAATTTCTCCTCCAGTGGAAGTGGAAAATTAACTAAATGTAAATAATGAGATAATCTTTCTAAACGTGTTTTGTCTGACATCGATTCACTATGGTAAGCCTATTATAGCCTGTCTATATATAAGTGTTTATAATTTATAAGTGTTTATAATTTAGGCCTGTCGGGGTGTTTTTTTGGGGGAAAGTTGCATATGGAATTTACCCGTGTGTGTCTGTCATATCCATAAATTGTGTGTCTGGTGTGGGAGTGGCTGAGGTTAGTTTCACAATGAGCGAGAAAGGTTGACATGGAGCAGCTAAATCTCAAAACTCGGTGAATCACATAAAAAAAAAAACAAAAAAAAAAAACAGAGGAGAGTTTGCTGGCAAAAAGAGAAAGCGACAGAGCTCATAATAAAACCAGAATCAACATTGACTTGGCTTTTCAGAGATGGTAAGAAATCCTCAGAGATTTAAAATGTTGTAAATGTTGTAAATGAGAAGGTATTTTATATTACTCAACAGGTGAGCACTCTAAAAAATGCTGGGTTGTTTTAACCCAGATTTGGGTCAAATATGGACAAACCCAGCCGTTGGGTTACATTTTTAAATAGCATTTTTAATCCAATGTATGGGTTTGTCCATGTTTGACCCAAAATTGTGTCAACCAGCATTTTTTAGAGTGTAAGGTATTTTATTGAACATATAAATTGCCATGAGAAGGTATTTTATATTACTCAACAGGTGAGTAAGGTATTTTATTGAACATATAAATTGCCATATGTATCTCTCTAACAGATTTCATTATAAAGCATCATCTATTGTGAAGGGTCATTTCATGGTTGCTGTGATGGAATTTATTTTCAAGGAAATACCATGTCTATTAATGGGTCAGTACCTCTTCAGCTACTCAGCTTGAGATCCTTTCCATCTTGTATCTCTTAAGCCTAGTGGTGAATGTTTGTGAGCAGTAGAATAATCCCTCTCTCTTATTTTTAGTTTATGAGAAAGAACCATATTCATTCGCACAGTCACGCAGAGCCGAATCACTACCAAAACAATGCTCTTCCGCAAAATGCATGCAGTTTTGTCTTTTAACCGCTAGAGGGTAGCCTACCTTTAAGCATGTGCCCGACAACTGCATTTAAAAGTTCTGATTCTGCGAGACCGCTCGAGTCGCTGCTCATCCACATGCCTTGACAAAGAAACAACAACAACAACAACAACAACCAGACATGCAGAGCAAAGCCTATACATCTCCCTGACTGACTTCCTGCCTTCATTGGTGACAGACAGCCAGGTAATTATCGTGTTTGCCCAAATCTTTGCACTGTACGTGTCACTGCTGTGAAAATGAAACCAGCACCCCATCCATTAAGCTTAACAACAAGAAAGCTAGCCTGGTGTGTTGGGGTAAAATAGCGTCGTGCACGGTTGGAAACGCCAAAAACAAACAAACAAAAAAAGCCCTCAACTTCAAGACACGACTTTACAGTATGAGTTGTTTTTTGTGTTTATAACATGATATAGTATACTACTTGATTTTAATTTTATACAACAGTTCAATAAACAGTAAGTAAGTTTTAGACACAGCATTGTCAATTTCGCCAACTAAAGTTCCAAAAAAAAAAAGAGAACATTTCCGTCTTTAACACAGAGTGGTGTTTTGTTCTTGAACGATTCAGCTTTTTTGAACGAATCGCCTGAGCCAATGAATCATTAATCTCATAACAGCATTACTGTTACAGTTAGTACATGTTTGTTTAAAAAGTCACCTGGACCGCAAAATGATACACAACAAAGAAAGGCCATCCAAACGGAACACTCATCAAAGGCGTTCTGTTGCACATTCCAGAGTAGAATGTTTCAGTGTTCCAATACTATATAGAAATGAATGCTACTATACCTGTGTGGTAAAATTATACTTTGATGGTAAGCAGGACCTGAAGGTGGACTTCAAACTGAGCCGGGTCTCTATGGACGCCTAAATAAGGATGTTGCCACATGGCTGGGGAGTGGGGACACCACATAACTATACTGATAACCATGGCAACCACATCTTTCTGCCCCGGGGCCTTTCAGGTTCCAGTAGCCTCTGTGTGCAGCTTCACGCAGGAATCATAAAGATTGCAGCAAGTTGCCAACTTTCCAAGAGCTTAACATCGTTGGCCTTGGCCAGTGTGTGGGTGGGTGCCATAGATGGAAGTCACTAACACTGGGCCCACTGGCCAGGACTACATCAACAGGGAGCTCTACCTTTCAGATGCAGGCAGTGTGTGATGGGAAGGACAGATTCCTTAACTTTTTTTGTGGGATATCCAGGTTCTCTCCATGATAAGTCCTGAAGAACACTTCATTGTGGGGGATGGTGTTTACTCCTGCATCATCCATCATGTGGCCATCATTTTCATCCATACCGGGAGCCAGTCCAAGGAAAGATCCACTTCAACCCCCACCATGCCAAGACACGTTGGTGGATCGGAACCTGCTTTTCAAGTCTCTTTGGTGGACCACACCTTTGACCCAACAGTCATCATCGTTCTCCATTATATCTGACTGACATCCAGAGACATGAAGCCACTGAAGTTGTTGATGACATTGGTTGTTGTCAGCATCGGCTGTGGGATTGAATGAGTGCACTTTATAATGTCCACTATGGTTGCGGACACCGCTACAAATGGCTGCCCTCTCGAAAACTGCCCTATTTGCAACACGATCTCATGAAAGTGCGTATCTATACCACGAATGTTATTTCTTATACGCCAAAAATGTTTTTTGAGTGCATATGCTATGCACTGAAAACCCTTGGGTAGGATTAGGGGTGGGGAGTGCGTGCATATTACACGCCATAAAGTGCATATCATATGCACGCAAAATCTATTTTTGGCGTATAAATGGCACGAGAAATAACATTTGTCGTATTGATATGCACTTTCGGGCGGTTTCAGATATACATACACATGTCTTCATGCACATCCGCCATAGTTGTAGGTCTTTTTATTTACGTTTGTAGTTCTGAACTGATTCCTTCTCCAAAGCGCAATGGTTTGCTGTGGGAAATATCAGCTGTTAGAGTGTGCACAGATCCACATTTTTGACAACCTACCAGGAATAGTAGACCATCATGGAGACTTTTGGCATACTCTTTTTAAACATACCATGATGCTCTTGTTCTAATCTCATGTAGACTATTTAGGATGGACTGATGCACATTAGGATGCAGGGATAGATACGCTTCAGTTGCTTGTTAGTTTCCAGTGTCTTGTACGTTATATATGCAGAAACATATACATATAGACAAATATTGAAAATGAAAAATAGAAACAAAAATTAAAAGTAGATAAGTGCCATAGGAAATTCCATAATTTGAGCCTTAAGGAAAAATTATATAAGATACATGTAAAAATGTGCCATTAAATTAAGTATCGCTATTAGGCTGAAGTCTATCTGGACCAATTCTGAATGCAAAGAACATTTTGGTATGCCAACAACTAATTTATTTTGTAGCATATTATGTAGACAAGAAAACATTTTTCAACAATGTAAAGAGTGCTCAGAACTAACTTTGTAACACGCACAGACTTGGCATCAACACATTCAGCATTCTCTTACCCAGCAACTATAACCACAGACAAGCGCTCCATCTAGTGGCAAATTAATGTAAGAACATCACATATTCCCCTCTTAGTTAATATTTCTGTAGTCGATAACTGTGCATAAGAGCATCACATTTGTTATGAATTAACAATTTCACATGTATGTAAATAATACACTAAACGGAATAGTATAAATGTAGCAATATAAACATTATAACAGTACTATAATCTTTATGTGTGTGTGCTGTAAAACTCCACGTCAATTCCCTGCAGTGTACATATTAGCCAAACAGATTTCTCAGGCTGACCAGTATCAGAAGCCTTTGAATTGCTAGGAAATCAAATGTGAGATAGCCATGCAGGTTTCTAGCGGTCAGTCCATCCATTATCTGGATATTGGTACTGGTGCAACCCACCGTGCAAGATGTGATGCATGCCCTTTCTTTCCATTATACAAAAGGTATAGCCTAGTTGTAAGGGTCAACTTTTCCCCCTAATAGACCATATGAACGTGACAATCTCAAAAAGCAGTTTCAAAAGGGCTCACAATGTCTGTTGCCAATTTTTAATAAGGTGCAGAGGGGAAACTATGGGCTGGAGGGGCAGCAAACTGATCTTATCCAAAGACGTACAGTAGAGAGCGGCACTATGTGGGATGTATGCATTCATTTGTTCTTACAACTGTGAAGTTATTTTGAGATCTTTCGGTAGACATTTAACTCATGTTTTAGATTGCAGCAGAAGTGTAACACAGGGTCCAATGCAGCAGAAGGAGCCCAAACATGCACAGTTTATATATGCAGTGCAGAGAGTTCAGAACAGTGAACAGATCGTGGACAGGGAACACTTCTCAGAACTTTGGTTAAGGTTCTGGCAAGGTTCTCTGAACAAACAACAGTCTATTTTAATATAAACGTTCTTTCTGATTGGAGACACAACATAATAGGCCTAGGCCACATTTTGGATGTCTCCTTTATCTGATCTATTTGGGTTTCTACTAACGAGCTGGTGAGTTGAAGCAGGTGTGTCTGATTAGGAAGAGTTCGAAAATGTGTACTGTTGACAGGGTTGGAAAACACTGGTTTAGAGGTTTTTTTAAATGCCCCCTAGTTTCAGAAATAACAGCGAAAGCTTGCAAACAGTTAGGCTATATGCGGACTTTAGCTTTCATATATTATTTTGTATATTATTTGTCTCCTATTGATAAATCTATAATAAAAGGAGTTTGGTCGTTTAGGATGAAATCGAAGTTAATTAGGCATTACCAAAAATAGTGGCCTGTGTGTCATCCCTCTCTCCTGAAATTTGGGACACGTTTATTTTCTTTGGACTGGCATGACAACATTTGATAGAAATGAAAATAAATTAAATAAACCCAATTGAAAACGAATAAATAAGTAAAAGTGTGACCTTTAAAATTTTTTTTTTTTTTATTGAAATAGACATTTATTCAAAATCGTTTTTATCCAAAGCTTACAAATGAGTAGCAACAGCGATTCGTCTCAAGGAGGCACGACTCGAGAGCAATACAAAGTAGCCTAGCTAATTCCAGATGATGTTTGAAACTTGTGGATAAGTTGTAGCCTACGATTTTTTTCGGAGGAGGGGGTGCACCGTGCAGTTAAGCTCACGGATGAGATGTGTTTTTTGCTTGTTTAATAGGCTTCTTTAAGTCGGATTCGGCTGTCCCGATAGGGTTTGGAAGATCATTCCATCACCAGGAAACTGAACGAAGAGATTCTGGAAAGTGATTTTGTGCCTCTATGTGATTGTACCACGAGGCGCCGCTCACACACCGATCGCGGGCTTGTGGAGGAGGTAGACTCGGAAAAGAGGAGGTGTAGGACGGAGGGAGCGGAACCTGTGTTTTTGACACCATGCAGTGACAGTTCTGACTGGCACTTTTTCCTTAGGCCTACTGCGAGTGTTATCTATTGTCCCAAATGCCACGTTCAAGGCTTCATAAAAAAGATTGTAGCCTACAACATTTTTTTTTTCTTCAAAAATTGGATTTCGTTATTGGACCTTCCTTCTGTTCGCTTTAACGCACCCTTATGGAAGCCGAGAAATGACTCCGACCGGTAGTACATCTCAATGGCGGCTCAGTGTATTATCCCATATGGAAGTTTAAAGGCCAATTAAAAACGGTACAGTAAAAACTACTCAAAATGTGGATTTCGTTAGAGCAGTTAGCTAGGCCCAGCCTGATTTTGCCATCTTCAGATCACGACCTGTGCCATTGCCGATGGACATTTCAAGGATATGTCAGTCTGACCTCACAGAGGCTGAACTGCTTCCATACATTTCTTTAGTCTTAAAGTTCAACCAATACGGCAACATATAGCCTAACTAAATATTTACATTAGGCATATATAGTATAGCCAGGGGAGAACTATCCAGGTCGGTTTTCCCCCCAAAAAAATTTCTCCAGCATCAAATGTAGGCTATTTTTTCCTTATAATTTAGGACTAAGTGACGCCTAATTTAACTACAAGTATGCGACTTTCAATTAACTTATCGGTTAAACATCACGGCCTATTTCGGAGAATCTCGGCCTTCTTATTCGGGAAAATTAACACGGAAAGTGGATTTTGTCTGAATATTTGATAGTTCTTAAAAGTGGCTAATAAATGATTGGGCTAAGTTAGGTCGTTAAGAAAAAAAAGGCAAATCCAACCAAAAAAAAATAAAAAAATAGGCTAACTTGCATGTATAGGCTACATCGCCTTATTAATCAAGAAAAATATTTTTGAAAGGGTAAAATAACTGGATTTTACAGCTGCCTTTTTAGAAATGTGGCTATTAAATGACGCTTAGTCGGTCTATTTTTGTTCCTCTCACGACATTTGCTAACCTATTTTATCACCTTATAGACTATCAATTGCACAAAAATATATTATAAATCGAAGAGATTTGACAGCCAACGATGGGACACGTGTAGAAACACACTCACACGAAAAAAAAAACATTAATAGCCTACTAATATTTGTGATACATTATTCTTTCACAACCATAGACACGTTGACATGTTTTTGAAATGAATCTAGTTGATTGGTTGTGCACCATTCTCCTCTTCAAAGGGGCGTGTTTTATTGGTCTTCTCAGCAAATTACGCATTGATCACATTACGAAGACCTAAATATTAAACAAAAAAGTATTTATTGGTCTAAATAAATAATAGCCTAATTTAGACCCAACCAAGAGTTCTACGAATGTTGCTGTTCTTGTAGTCTATATTATGCACAAAGTTAATGCTCAGCTAAACACCTGCTGGTATAACATTAGGCTATTTTAATGTAATATAGGTTTTATAATGATAAAGTAATCAGTAGCCTATATCTAATGATAAAATAACCAATGTGGAAATGAAGGATTGTTTCTAAATCACGTCTTTTTTTATCTTAGAATGAAATTCACCATAGGCCTAAAGCCAAAAAATGTTTTCTTGATATGATAATGTGTTTTAATGTATGCCGAGTAGCTAAATGAACGGAGTTTGATAAATATGCTTTGCTACTGATTCGGTGGAATATGCGCGTAAACTGACGCAAATTTTAATCTGTTACAAATTAATTTAAGTTTCGGTTTTTTTTTCGTTCTGCTGAGGGGTAATCTTGGTGTAGCTGTAGGGATGGAGATTCATATACTTTTTACATACAAGTCGTGCATTTTCATACTAATCACATCGTAAGTAGGCCTATATTCGTCCGAAAATGCGATTGGGGTTAATCACATTCACGCGTAAAACATCTGCTATCCAGTGAGGCCGTTTTTTAATTGTTTTTTTTAGGCTATTTATTAATAGAGTGACGAAATATTTATTATCGATTACAAAACAAACAATTATGAAATTTGATAACATGAAATACAAGTGGTGTGGCTAGTGATTTCGGAAACGGTGAGGGCTATATGTTGCAGAGTGCGCGTGGATTCCGCAACAGGTCACATAATAGGCTGAACAGCTGACTCGAGGCGTGCTGGCAGATGGTTGGTATAAGCCGGGTGGTGGTGGTGTGTGTGTGTGTGTGTTTGGTGGGGGGGCTCACATTCATTGTTTAGTTATTTGAGCCCCACGCACAGACAATAACCCTATCCAGTAGCAAGAAAAGATGGAAAAGCTTCTTCTTACTGAGAGGAAATGGTCTAAAAAAAAGTTTCGAAATATCTCATTGTTTTGCCCGTCTGCTGCTTTCTACCCGCAGATGTCAGTCGTTCAAACTCATTTGCGATTCGTTTTTTCTTTGTAACAGATACATTTAGGCTACTTGCATATTTTAAAGATATAATAGCCTAAATAAATAAATGATCATAACCCCAAAACAAAAAAACAAAAAAAGTCCTATATGCTTTCGGCTGTTTAATAGATTATAGACTTTATAGTTCTTGAAATCCATGGGGGGAAAAATCTGTGAAATTGTCCAAAGATGTGTCCTGATTGTAGTCATGGTATGCGATGTCTTTTGAATAATAGGATATTCCAACAAACAGTCATTAACTGCAAGAAGTCTGAAATCAGACCCCTACGTCAAAAAATGACTTTTTAATTTGGTAAGCGATGTTCTTTGAATATAGTCCAGACTGCAAAAACGCCACAAAAAGGGGGACCTTTCTGTTCTCCAAATACGGATTTGCCCCTCCTCTTTTTTGAGCTCTGCAACCCATTCATACTATAGGTCCCAACAGACTCTCGCAGCATCATCGCGGTCTTATGGTTTTAAACGGGCTCCATCCCCATCCTCGCCAGTTACAGGGTGATCGGCAGAGCACGGCACCTCTTCAGAGCATCTCGTGGATGTTTGAACTCTTATCCCGAGTGGGTTTATTCGTAGCAGCACATCTGCAGACGTTGTTTGGGAAGTGAATGTTCTTCTCGTGGAAAAGGTGAGCGAGTGGACGACTTTGAATGGGTTTCGAAAAAGGATAAACCTACACCAAGAAGGCTTCCAAATTCCAAAAAAGAACCACGGAGGACATCAAGGGTCATTTCGGAGAATCTCGGTGTTCCAAAATTCCGAGAAATCGTTCTACCGAGTCATCAGGAGAATCTCCAGGTTATTTTGACTGTTTGCTGTGAGCAAGTGCTTCTGCAGTTTTGCACAAGAGGGTTACCTTGTCATTCCAATTTTGTGGTAAATGTTTGGGAGTCAAGATCACTCGACAAGAACATTCACCGAGTTGAAAGTGACAACTTTTGAAGAAGATATGGATTCTGTTCGTTCTTGGGTGCGGAATGTCGGAGTTATTGATGCAAACATAGCGGCACAGAGGTAGGCTTATTCTGCATTGATGCACACTAAAATATTTTACATAAAAAAAAAAAAAAAAAACCCACCACCTAAAGAACATTTCTTTATTGACAGTTCTGTCATCTGAGCGAATTTAGCCCAAATAACACGCATAGGCTACACACATGTTCAACTCAAAAAGAACAGAGCTACACATGTAGGCTATTGAAATTATTAAAATAACTATTAGCCTTAAAACAATTGCGTGAGTTGTCAAAATGTTTTCCCCCACGCGCGGTTGTAGTCTAGTGTAGCCTATTGTTATTATTATTAGGCTAGTAGACGTCAACTACGAACTATCAGTTAACTTTTGTTTTCTATAACTGTAAAAATATCTACAGCAACAGGTCGGGCTTTTTTTGTGGCGGTGGATGTAAAATGACACCGGAGATTAATAGCGCAGAGCTCATCTTCAGTGCTGTTGTAGTTGGAGGTGACAGAGTCACGAGCCGAATGAAAGAGGCAAACAAGACAATACAATGAAACCCTATTGTCTCATATGGCTGTATACTTTAAGACGCTCGAGCACGTCTCTTGAACGGCGATTGTTTGTGAAGTTCTTATTTGCTTTTCATTTCTTGCTCATTTGAAGAGTAGCCGATATCTATTCTTTAAGAATAGGCTATGTTTAGTCCAGTAGGCTATTATTAAGCGATTTGTCGAACTTTGATATGCACAATGCTATAATTTTAGGAATTCTAAATAAAATCATTAAAAGTTTTGATAAGTCGAAATCTGAGCTAAATGTATCGATGTTAACAATTGCCCAGAGCTGCGTTTCCACCAAAACATCAAGTCTGCTTTTAAGAAATGCAGACAGCTGTTTATTGTCAGGTCTATCCAGGACTATAAATAATTTCGTAGTAAATTAGCTTTTTGCTTTCTGAACAGTGCTATATTGCGCTAAAGACTGGAGCTTCTTTCCCAGATTTTTTTTTAATTGACCAAAATTAATTAGAGAAGTCCGTGTGCATGAGTTATATCTTCAAACTATACATTATTAGAACACTCACAATAATTGTAATAAAAAAAAAATTGTTGGCTACATTTGGGTTCACCAAGTGCACACTGTGCCTTTTAAAGACTTTTGATATAGCCATTCTGATATTGCTGCAAACACACACAATAAAAATAAAAAATAAAAGATTTAACATTGAAACCAGTAATCAAATTTGTAAAAATGAAACAAACATTTTCGAAATTAGGCTTTTATAGCACTTTTTTTTTTTTATCGTGACAACAATGTGCTCACACACTTTCTAGGCCTAAAACTGCTGTCTTCAGAATATGTTATAAAGATTCAGACACAAGCAGACATTTTTAATAGGAGGAATCAGAGGAAATGTAGCTCCAAATTGTGGAAGTATTTTTCATTTTGATATTGTCAGAGACATGCATTAAGAATTGTACTGAGTTGAATTTAGTTGATAGTATTATATCAGTAAATGGTCAATATGAATTGTGAAAAAATGATGAAATAAACTTGTCTGTTTTTTTTTACTCTCCGAAACCGTTCATCCACAGTGGAGTGGCCTTATCCCGTGCTCACTTTGAAAAACAGCCTCCCTCCAATCTCAGAAAGTCCAACTTCTTCCATTTTGTTCTGGCACTCTATGATCGCAGTGGGCAGCCTGTGGAAGTGGAGAGGACAGCATTTGTGGACTTTGTGGAGCAGGACAAGGTATATTCTATATTCTCGATTTTTGATGATGTTATGTAGAGTAGAGAAAACAAAACCTTATAAAACACATGGATGTATGGTATATTAAAAAATCCAGAAAAACTAGAGAAGCCATTCTTGGACATGCACTGACACTTATTTTTACAACATCACTCACAACTCCCTCCTCACAAATCTTCCTTCTTGTTGGTCACCTATGTCCATTTTCTCCTTGCTTTTAATCCATCCTTGGTAGGCAAGACCGGCTCTCAAACTCAAAAAATGAGTAGCTATTACTGGTTTTCTTTTTCTTTTTTTTTGCTTTAGCACCATTTTCAAAAATGGTCATTTTAAACCTCAAACTGATCACACTTGCAAAACACAAGCCATTTTTATCCAAAACATAATCTCATGCTTTCATTACAGTTGTAGCTTACATATTTTCTTTCCCAAGTAATCATTGTTTCACAATGCAATATTTTAACACAATGAGAGCACAATAGATCTTCTTTCAATTTAGCTTTTAACAGAATGCAAGTCTCAAATCACTCTTGTGATACTAAATATATTACAGTAATTATAGTTGTCCCATTAGAAAATGCACTTACATTACCTAACTTTATATAAAATCTGTAATGTTTGTAATTGTATCTCTTCATCAAAAGTTGCATATGACACAGCCATGAGTTTAACAATAAGTTTGCTATACTAGTAGTACATGTTTTCACTGTATACCCAAAGACTGTATTTAAACAGTGAAGGGTGACTAACAGTAATTCATCAGTCTCCACCATGGTAAAGCCATGAGATTTGAGCTTTGAAAATGCACCACTTGCTTGTGATAATTAAAAAAAATGTATATTGTTGTGTAGACAATACTCCATCGTGAACTCCTGTATTTAAATGTTAATTTTGTGTAGCTTAATCAAATGTCTTTGTCCTTCCCTTGCCTTTCCCTGCTGTTCTTCTAAGGAGCAGACCGGAGAAAAGACCAACAATGGCACTCACTACAAACTCCAGCTCCTCTATAGTAATGGTATGCTTATCATTTCTCTTCTCATATAGACCTTTATGTCCATGTAGATATTCTGTCTGTTGGGAAATATAGCATTCCACATGTTTTTGCAGCATAAAAAAAGCCATCATTGTGTGATTATATTATATAATACATTAAATGAACATGCACATTATATATTTTAGTTTACCTAACTGATGTAAAACTGCTATTGCCCAACTCTCTCCTACTATTTGATCCAGTGGCAATCTGGTTCCAAATTTGTACATTTGCTTCAGAGTGTGATATCAACAAGGTTGGTTTGTTGTTTTTGTCCACAGGTGTTCGCACAGAACAAGACCTTTATGCACGTCTCATTGATTCCGTCACTAAACAGGTAAAGCACCACCTTTTTTTGTCTTCTAGCCACTATAAACATGTTCTTAGTTTTGCTCTGAGTGTGTTGATGACCTCTTTTAAACTCTGTTTTACATGGTCCAGCCCATCTCGTATGAAGGACAGAACAAGAATCCAGAAATGTGTCGTGTTCTGCTAACTCATGAGGTCATGTGCAGGTGAGTCAAAAACACAATCAAACCAATAACCAAACGGCTGACTGTTCTGAAAAATGTCTGAAAGAGTACAGCACATTTGCTCTACAATAATCCATACTCCAGCCACTTCTAAATCATAATTCTTAAAGGAACACTCCAACGTTTTTTGAAATAGGGCTTATTCACCGTCTTTTCTACATTTAGATAGGTGGGCAAATGCATTTTTGTCTCAGTGCATGCATTGCTTTAGTTTAGCAGGGTCGCCGCTAGCTTAGCTTAGCATAATGAATGGAATCCTTTGTTGCCAGCTAGCATGTCCTGAGTAAAAGTGATAAAAAATAAATAAAAAAACCGAATGCGCCCAAGTAGCAGTGCTTCGCCTGTGCTTCACCCTAATATAGTCAATATCTGCCTAGGAAATCCCCCCCCCACATAATTACTTCTTGTGGCCTGCGTATTCACAACAAGTACAAATAGCGATGCAGATTAAGACTAGGCGATTTCCTAGGCAGATATTGACTATATTAGGGTGAAGCACAGGCGAAGCTCTGCTACTTGGGTGCATTAGGTTTTTTTATTTCTTTTTTATCACTTTTACTCAGGACATGCTAGCTGGCAACAAAGGATTCCATTCATTATGCTAAGCTAAGCTAGCGGCGACCCTGCCAAACTAAAGCAATACATGCACTGAGACAAAAATGCATTTGCCCACCTATCTAAATGTAGGAAAGACGGTGAATAAGCCCTATTTCAAAAAACGGTGGAGAGTTCCTTTAAAAATATAGGTTCTGGCACCAATGGTTTCATGAGGAACCTTTAACATCCATGTAACATTTCCACTGTGCAAAAGGTTCTTTATAGTGGAAAACGGTTCTTTAGATTATTAAAATGTTACTTAAAGGTAGGGTAGGTAGGATTTATATAAAAACTTTTTACCAAATTTGATTAAATTTTCTATATATATCAATGCATAATTAAAATGTAAGTACTCTGATAAAAAGAGTATAAAAATCGAGTGACTCTAGACCGTTTAATCTTCATTAAACACAGCTCATTATTTCCATTCGGGACGAATCACAGGATTGGCTTGCGCGACTGTCACTCTCCGTCGCCATGACTACCGCCGCTATTACTGGCTCTGCCCACGTGCGCGCACTCGCGCACCCGTTTTTAGGTGGGAGAAAATGGAATTAATGAGCTGTGTTTATTGAAGATTAAATACACTAGAGCCACTCGGTTTTTTATACTCTCTATTTCAGAGTACTTGCATTTTAATTATGCATTGGTATATAAAGACAGTTTAAACAAATTTGAATAAAAGTTTTTTTTAGACAATTCTGACCTACCCTACCTTTAAATGTATATTTTAAGAACAGACTTGTCTTTGGTAACATGTTAATAGCAGTAGTAGCTTGTGTGATTGAATCTCCTGGTAGAAGTTTACATAAAAGAAATACATCTTCAGGAAACATGCTGAGTTTCCAGTCTTCTAACAACCAAAAACATTTCTCGAGTCAGTTTCACTCGACAGTGATGTTCATAAAGAGCGTTCACAGAAGATACTAAGGCTAGGTGTTGGAAACATCTTTTTTCAACATCTTGGCCTTCCGTCCACAATGAGATGGCGTTTTTGTCCTGCGAAAACTGAGCTTTTTGAAAATGCTTTCACAAGTGGATAAATTTGAAAGTGGCGCTTTCACATTGTAGCGTGGTCTGTGAAAACAAAGGAATTTGAAAACGATGGCATGTTTAGTCATGTGACGCATATTGTACCGATCTTTGGTTAAATGGCATGTGCCTGCTATTCAGTTTCATAGTTTTGCTAAAGATAAATGTTACTTTGTACAATCATTCCTGCAAAGATGACAGAACCTTCACTCAGACACAAATCACCAGAGGCAGTAACACAGCAACAACTTTTATTTCTTTTCTCACAGAAAAAAAATATGATTACAGGGGCAGATTGCGCGATTAATAAAAACTTATTTTCGCACAGTTGCACAATACTATGTTATGACCTCAAAACACTTTTACCATAGTGTATCATCTGTAAACATTTGAGATTTGCATCACTTAACCATCACCTGGTACAGCATTGCACTTGCAAAGTAGGAGTCCAGTGAACCAAGAGTCACGATAAAAGACTTATAAGCACACTAAAATTGCATGGTTGCTTTATTAAATGTGATTTTATCTCACGTTTGATTTATAGTTAAAATGTTAGTTCACTCAAACATGTAAATTCTGTCATTAATAATCACTTTAATGTTGTTCCAAACCCGTAAGACTTCGAACACAAATGAAGATCTTTTTGATGAAATCTGAGAGCTTTCTGTTCCTCCATTGACAGCTACGCAACTACCACTTTGACACTTCAAACATTTTCTTAAGAGATCGTAAAACTAATTCATATGAATTGAGCGGTTTAGTCAAAATATTCCAAAGAGAGAAACGGTCACTTTATATGATTAATTTTCATTTTTGGGTGAACTATCCCTTTAACACTATCAGGTATGTTTAGGGTTTAGTGTAGGTGGTACGTTATTTTCAAACGCAGTAGAGCATTAACCTTCACCCTCACCGCACATCTAATTTGCGAACCGCTGTAATACGTACAACAACCAACATAATAAAACCTTGCCAGATTCACGTTCATCTGTTTCAGATAAAACCGAAAACTCGTTTAGCGTCACTCACTTGACATTTCACTTTTAAAAAGTGTTGGCGAAACGTGCACGACGCAACGTAATGTGATTCAGCATATATGTGACCCTGGATCACAAAACCAGTCACGAGTCGCACGGGTATATTTGTGGCAATAGCCAACAATACATTGTAAAGGTCAAAATTATAGATTTTTCTTTTATGCCTAAGTAAAGATCATGTTCCATGAAGATATTTTGTAAATTTCCTACCATAAATATATTAAAACATTTATTTTTGTGAGTGAATGCAGCACAATCGTGAACATAAATGCACAACTTTAAATATTTTTATTGAGATTTTCTCAATATTTCGATTTTTTTTCACCCTCAGATTAAAATTTCTAATAGTTGTATCTCGGCCAAATATTGTCCTATCCTAACAAACTATACATCAATGGCACACTTATTTATTCAGCTTTCAGGTGATGTATACATCACAAATTTTTTTTAAAGTACCCATGTGACTGGTTTTGTGGTCCAGGGTCACATATGTCGCCACAGGCACGTTTTCTCAATGAGCCTGGGTTGGAACAAGCACAAGCACAAGCACAATGTCCAGAGAGTATATGGCGGCTGGACTGAGAGAAAAAGGAACAGCAAGTGTCACAGGAGACAGAAGAGACAGGGGGTGTGCAGTGACCTCAGGCTTCAGGACAGCATTAGGGAGGGCAGAAGGGGACTCAGAATTGGCTCTGCCCCCATTGTGTAGCCAGCAGATGCCCGAGTGGGCGCTCACAGCTGGTTAATAACAGAGCTGATGGGGAAGGGGGTGCAGAGGGCAGGCCACACAGCTGGGGAGTGACTCTGTCTGACGGGGGGGACTGTGAGGAGAAAGCATATAGGCAGATGGCCAGGGGTGGGGGGCACTTTTGTTATGCTGGTGGCGTGGTGCATGGGGTGGGGGGAGTGTGTGTGTGTATGTGTGTGTGTGTGGGGGGGGGGGGGACGTGCCCTGCACAGACAGGAGGTCCACCGACGGTGTGTGTGTGTCTGATAGGGTCGGGTTTGTGTGTGTATGCTTTAGAAGCAGGGATTGAGCTTGATCATTCACAATCAATGTGACAGATTGCTGGCCTGCCTTTTTTTTTCTGAGTCTTAATTGTAGTGGTCTCATGGAGCAAGTTTTAATAATTCATTATGTTCTCTTTTTCCATACAAAAGTCGCTGCTGTGAGAAAAAAAGCTGCGGCAACCGCAACGAGACACCATCCGATCCTGTCATCATTGACAGGTAAGTCCAGTTACACAACTTTTCTAGTTCCCTACACACAAGTTTGAGTGATTTAGATGTTCACACAATCCACAGTATGTTTTGCATAGATTTTGTGCAGGGTGTGTTATTAAAGGGAAGGAAAACCTGAGAAATAAACATTTTGAGGAAACTCAACTCAAGGGTCCTATGAGTCCTAAGACTAGCATACTAAAACTAGGGCCAAACTGACCAATAAAGTCTCTTTGGGACATATATTTTTATATAATATGGTC
The DNA here is from genome assembly GCF_949152265.1 of Phoxinus phoxinus. Lineage (NCBI taxonomy): Eukaryota > Metazoa > Chordata > Actinopteri > Cypriniformes > Leuciscidae > Phoxinus > Phoxinus phoxinus. The sequence continues at coordinate 43,319,841 of NC_136878.1, forward strand.
CTCACAAAGTATTTATATATAATAAATATCATATTTATAGAATATAGCCTAAGTAATTTTTTAATTTTTGCTATATGCTCTAAAAAAAATGCTGGGTTGTTTCAACCCATGTTTGGGTCAAATATGGACAAACCCAACTGTTGGTTTACATTTTTTAATTCAATTTTGAAACCCAACGGTTGGTTTGTACACATTTGACCCAAACATGGGTTAAAACAACCCAGCATTTATTATTTCGAGTATAGTGATTTGGGATTTAAGAATGAACACATCTGTCCTTCTTTATTCATTGCCTCATTACACAGAAAGGATCAGTATCTTACATATTTTCTCCTTCCCCTACTCACCACATAAATACAACACTTGATGCTACTAAATGCTACACTTATATGCATACTAAATCACTCTCTGTCCCCAACTTGATCACCTCTAAGCTATCTTTCAAAGATATATGGATAATATAGTTTCCTTATTTTCAGACATCCCTCTTTACCTCTCTCTCTCTGTTCAAGCTAACAGTGTTTATAAAGCGTCTCTGAGGATCTGCTCTGTCTTTCTCACGTCGAGAGTGGAAAGTTGTCTCATAGTTTCCCAGAATTCCTTAGCACCACAGCTGTTTTTATAGTTTATTCTCTCTCTCTCTCTCTCTCTCTCTCTCTCTCTCTCTCTCTCTCTCTCTCTCTCTCTCTCTCTCTCTCTCTCTCTCTCTCTCTCTCTCTCTCTCTCTCTCTCTCTCTCTCTCTCTCTCTCTCTCTCTCTCTCTCTCTCTCTCTCTCTCTCTCTCTTTAGACAGCCATGTTTGGTATTGACAGCTTTTTTTATTTTTAAAGATGTAGCTTATATATTGCCTCATTAGTGCATTATGATACTTCTCATATTTGGCAACAACAAACAAATTGATTGGCTTTTTTTTTTATTTTGTATGTATTGTGTACCATTTTTAAAATCGTGAATGTGTAAAAAAAAAAAAAAAAAGCCTGTTGTGGATATAAGAAATGCTACACCATTGATAGATTGGTACTTTGAAAGACCAAGGGACTTTTTCAAACTTACAAATGAGAGTTGACAAAGATATTTAATATATTCATGTTCAAATATTTTTCGCTAGCAGATTTTCCTAGTTTTAATACGCTTCACTCTCTGGTTTTCAATGCCACCTACAACCTCTCCCCCTAATATTGATATAATTAGTCGGCTCATCAGGACACCTCCCCGATGCATGTGGGAATTGGGATCCCAGAGCACCTTCACCCCCCTCCTTTTTTAATCTGTGTCCGTTTTGTTTGGACCTGCTGCTCAGTCTGTCTGTCTCTCCACCCCCTTTCTGCCTCCACAACTAATCCAGTTATTAGCAGAAGGGGAGAGAATAGCTCTCAGCTGATGCTGAAGGAGGCTTTTGTCACATTATGATCCCCACATCTTCCCTTGGCTCTTCTTGCTGCCAGAGATTATGGCCTAGCTTTTAATCATTACCTGTCCATTTCTTATACTAAACATGCATTTTTGCACATTGAAACCTTCATTAGTTTGTTCGTATAATTGTAAGTCTTATCATGTGCTTGTGCATATTGATTGAAATTGTATTCTCAATCCAACAGTCCATGACTGATCAATACACACATGTGCTTTGGCCACATACTTTAATCTTGTGGATGAAAGCTACTGTTTTAAAAATGTCTCATGCTAATTGGCAATAGTGATAATATGTTAATGAACGTTTTGGTTGGCACATGTTGACCACGAGGTGTGTGTGTGTGTACCACTGATCTATACTTGATTTACATATTCGTCCCTAGAAAGAGCTAATTCTGACTAAACCAATCAGGGACATCTGGGGCTATCATCATTTATAAAAACAATATATAGATTAAGTACGGTTTTTTAATTGTAAAAAGGGTTGAGTTAGAGTATCAATGATTAGCTGTATGGAATTGAGGAGTGTGTGTGTGCGTGCGTGTGTGTGTGTGTGTGTGTGTGTACCTACTTATATTTCGGGGACAAATTTGTACCCAGAATTGAGCTAAACATGGCAAAATCCCACAAAACCAAATGCCTCATTTGTAAAAACAGTATAAAAGGAAATAAGTATTTTTTTTTATTTTGTGAAAATGCAGAAAGTTTTCAGTTAGGGTTAGGATTATGGTGTGGGTTAGGTTTTAAAACAAACTGTATATATAAACAACAGAAGTCCATGCAATCTTCCCATTTAGATAGCTAAGTAAAAGGTGTGTGTGTGTCAATTTATTTTCAGTTGTTCATAACATGCCTTAATTGGACTAGGGAAAGTTTGGCAAAGTGGAGGCACTAATTATGTTTGGCTTCTTAAGAAAAGAAAGATTCCTGAAAGTCCTGGTATATATCCTGCTATATCTTTGAATCTTTGTAGTAAATGTACAGCTGGACTAACAGCTTGAGACTCAGCAAGTCACTACCACACAGGTTCAATAAATGGATGCATACGATTAGTGAGGGATGAAAAGAACTGTTGAAAAGAAGGAGAGGGTTGAATAGGGATCAATCCCATGGTGGGTTTTGTGGGTTTTCAATCTATATAGGTTAAAACAAACAATATAATCAATATGGTATAATCTTATCAATAGAATAAGGCTACCGCAAGAATAAGGCTGATGGATTGGTATGCATGTTTGTTTGTTTGTCTTTTATCATAACTGTCAAATCTGTTTCCAAATGTTGTCTTGGTAATTGCTGAAAAAGTTAGTAGTTTGTAAAATCTATCTATACAGAATTTGGATTTAGTTATAAATTTAAAAAAAATTAAATATATAAATGAAAAACCTTTGAAAAAATGCTTATTGTATTCTCAAATGTAAGAGCCATAGTTAGCAACTTGAATACAAAACTTGTGGCTGTTGTTTTAGAGACTGGTCTGACATATAGCATTTCATCCGCTTCCTTATGTCTATCTACAATGAGTGCTCTGGTTAAAAAAAAGAAAAAGAGAAAAAAATCACAGTAATAGGAATGGTACCATCTGTCCCCTCTTACTTTGCTAATCAAACCCAGGGGAGTGCAAAACTATTGGATCAATATAGAAAGACAATTATCTGTTCCTGACGGGAAAATGTTCTGCAACAAAGAGTGAGCACTATAAGACGAGTGAAGGGATGGCAGAACAAACAATAATAGCATTTCTTTGAGCATAAGGCAAGTTTCAACATGAGTTATACTACCAATAAAACTATTTGGACCAATAGGTATTTGGAATCTGCGTTGTTAGATTAAATTAACAATAAAACAAGAATATTATAAAATATTTTTTATATAATTGTAATAATTATAATTGTGTCTGCTTTGAAATGTATAGAGTGCCTTGCAAAAGTATTCAAGCCCCTTATTTTTTTCATAATTTTGTTATGTTAAAATGCTCTCAGTTATTTACTTTTGTGACTTCTTTTTTATTAAATTTTTAAAATTATAACTACATACAAAGGCCAAGATCTGCCCAGGATCATTACTATCAACAAAACAAGCAACAGACAAAATAATACCCAGTCTACAACTTAAAATCTCAATGGATCGGTGTGTCAGTGAGGTCTAACCAAAGCACTTTAAATAATTTTAAATAGTTTCATCCCGCAATCATCTTTGAAATCTGAGGTTTCTAAGTCCATCTGCTTTCAATTCAATTGATCATTCAGGCATGATTTGGAAAGGTGATTCCTGTCACCGCTGTGAGGAACAGTGCTGCCTATGGTGCTAAAATATAATGCCCATAACTAATCCATAGCAAATGTGTACACATGCAGACAGGAGTGAGAGCAGGAACTGTGTTGGAGGAGGAGAAGAGACTGACAGGGCTCACAGCAGGCATGCTGGGAAGCTGTCAATGGCCCTATCAACCCCGACCCGAGTCCTGACAGATTCATCACACACTACATAGTCCACGTTGTCTGATCTCGCACAAATGCACGTCTAGAGATCAGTGCTGGAAACTAATTCGGGGCATCTGTCCTGATGAATTTATCCTTAATCCAGACAAAAAGCAGGAATGCATTACTGTGGAGAAAGTGGGATTATGTTGAGGCATACGGAATTTACCGTGGAGGATGCGATCTTCTGGATCTCCTCCAGATTACACACACACACACACACACACACACACACACACACACAAGCGCGCGCACAAACAAACAAACAAACAGAGGGGCCAGACTAGCACCAGGGGGCATCATTAACTCATTAGTGAAATTTAAGACAGTCAAGCACCAGTGCTTACACACACACACACGTCTCAATATGACTTGGTGGCAAGTCTGCCGATTAAGCATTATCTCTAATATCTGTGTGGCAAAAAACAGTGACTTACTAAATTATTCAATTTTTCAAGCACTTATATATTTCTGTCTTATTTTGCGGCATGCTTTTGCTTCCTGCTTTCCTCAGAAAACTCACATCAAGCTGTTCTGTTTGAGACATTTGGTAAAGTGAGTGCTGGCATTCTCCATTCTACCCCCCTCCCAAACACACACACACACTCCCAATTTGGAAACAGATGTTGTTTGTCAGATCCCATCATTACTGGCTAATTAAGCAGACATCTTTCCCTTCTCTTCTCCTATCTGCCACTCTTGTATTCATGCAGATTATCCTGCCTTTGTTTCCCCACAAAGATGAAGGCTTGTGCAGAAATGTATTTTTTTGGTTTCTGCGTTGGTTAAATAAATCTGCACAGGGAAGCACTGAGCATTATGACACACACATACTCATACACGTTGTGTTTTCATGTTTTATGGGGACTTAACATAGACGTAATTGTTTTTATACTGTACAAACTGTATCTTCTATCCCCAACCCTACCCTTAAACATCACAGCATTTTTACATTTTCCAAAAAAAAATATTTACAATGTCAAAAAATGCTTTTCCTCAAAAAAGTTTTCCTCACGGACCCAAAAATGTCCCCACAGGAGTTCGGATCTTGCCATTTTTGTGGGGACATTTTGTCCTCATACACATATGTGTGTGTGTTTGTTATAATGCTCACTGCTTCCCTGAGTATGTCTATGTAAGCGCAGACTTATTTATTTAACTAATGCAGAAATAAACACATGCGAGTCAACCAATTAGGTGGTCAGTGAAAGAGTTACTAGAGCTTAGGACCATAAAAAACAAACAGCTGTTTTATGAATAAAAAATATCGTGCAATTTCTAAGTCACTTAACAAATAAGCAAATTTGTGACATGACTACATGCTCAGTTGTATGAAAAGTCAGATTTTCTTGCTGCAATTGAAGCACAAAACACTCTTTTGAACATCCTCAGAATATGCTGGGAAAACATGAATCAACAGGATTCGAGCATCTTGCGTCCATGCCGGCTGGAGTGCATGCTATCATTAAAGCAGAAGAGATGGCAAATATGAAATTCATGTGAATTTTTTCAATTGTTATCACTTAAATTGTCATGCTTATAATATATTAAATGTATAACGTTTTTACAAAAATACTCTGGTTACACTTTATTTCGATTGTCCACTTTAGTCATTATACTAACTATAAGTAACTGTCAATTAGCAGTCATTAGAGGATTAGTAGACTGTCTGCTTAAAGGGATAGTTCACCTAAAAATTTAAATTATGTGATCATTTACTCATCCTTAAGTTGTTTCAAACCTGTATGAGTTTCTTTCTTCTGCTGAACACAAAAGAAGATGTTTTGAAGAATGTCAGTGACCAGACAGTTGACGGTAGCCAGTGACTTCCTAAAAAAAATACTATGGAAGTAAATGGTTACCGTCAAATGGCTACCAACATTCCTTAAAACATCTTCTAAATGATTGATTGATTGATTGATTGATTGATTGATTGATTGATTGATTTTTGCGTGAACTATCCCTATCTGGTAACTCTTTATTTTGATGCTTCCTCAACAGACATTTTGCTGACTATAAGCAGTGCTTAACTTGAGCCGGATCCTGTTTCGGAAAATGTCAGATTTCGGATTTTTTGCGTTCAGCCATTTGTTTTTAAAGTGAATCACATGGTGACAGTGCATGTGTGTGAGAATGTCAGCGCAGCGAGTGCAGGTTTATACAGATCTATTTTGGAGGTTATGGTTTGCTATTGGCCCTAAACATATTTTTGACCAATCAGCTTTCTTAAGTTCAAAATTACTCTTATTGGTTGGTGCTGCTTACTGCTTTTTGTTTTGCAGAAAGTTTTGGCGAGAGTGCATAGGCCTAAACTTGATGAATTATTCCAATAAAAATAAGTTAATATCACCAAAATGTCAAAAAGACAGTCAAGCAAACTTTAATTTTTCATATCGGTGAGTGAAGCTGAGGGTGTTTCTCATTAAAAATGAACTCGAGAAACTAATCTGAACCCCTGGACAATTCATCAGGATAGTGAAAGAAACTTGCAGGGCCGTGCAGAAACTTGATGAATGATACTTTATAGTTATACTTTTACGTCACAACGCAGAATTATTCATTTACAATTTAAGCACTGAATGTAACTTTACAAGTACATGTCAACTAACTCTATCCTAACAGTCTACTAATGATCTAATGAAAGTTAGTTGACATGTAGTTGCAGAGTTACTCAGTCACTTTATTTGGCAACACTTTATTTTACAGTGTCCTTGTTACATATGTTACATGTACTTACCATAGTATTAACATTAAAATAGGCATAATTACATGCAACTAACCCTGAACCAAATTCTAATCCTATAGTAAGTACATGTAGTTGCTTAATATTACTCAGTACCTAAATATATAATTACACTGTAACAATGACACCTTAAAATAAAGTGTAACCCTTTATTTACTGAGTTACTTTTAGGGTTTGGTTTAGGGTTAGTTACTTGCAATTATGCATAATTTACTGTTTAGTAAGTAGATGTACACATCACCTTCAAAAAATGAAGTGTTACCGAAAGTGAACCATCAAAATAAAGTGATAAATATTGAAGCTCTCACAAGCGTTCTCAAGAACTTGATGCCAGAATATTCAGAGCAGTTTGTAACTGACTGGAAGAAAACATCTTTGTGAAGGCAAGAGTCCTGAAGCAAGATGTTGGTTGGTTGCTTTTATTTTCCTTAGTTGTGGGAGCAAGTGTGAAAGGTCCCGGTGTGGTATGCGGTGATGGAGGTATTGATTTTTAGAGGCTCTATGTGTCCCTGTTAGTGGGGTCAGAGGTTGGGAACGTGCCCTGTTAACCCCACGACCAGTCTGGCCCCAAAGTCTGCCAAGGGATTCTGGGAGCCCAGAGTATTTATGACCAGCTCTAGCTAACCTCTGCTACCCAAAACCCCTCAGAGGCTTCCCCCACAATCCTCACCTATCCTCACTAGACTTTACTGGGATTTTTTGTTGTTGTTTTGTTTGCTGATTTGAATTTAAATTTGAATTTATTTATTTTAAAAGGGACAATGCACATTAATTAACATGAGCTCTCAAGTCCATAAATGTGCCAGATTTAGCCATACAGGCTATGTTTCATCTCCCTGAATTTGATGATGAACATAATATGTAGAATATCGGTCAGTGTCTGATACTTCAATGAACAATTGGTTCAAATCTTCATGTTACATTTGAAATAATTTGGGCTTGATTTAACGTTGTTGTGATATAAAACTCGCGTGGCTGTACTCACACACACACACACACACACACATGTGGCATACAGTCGCTGATGTATTGCTGCCGAAACTTTTCAGCATGTCAGTATTTCGATGCTGCACATCTGGTTTCCTAATTTTCCTTCCCCCACTCCCTCCATGTCATGACACTGTTTTGTTTTCCTAAGACGGAGCGGGAGGGAGGTGAGATGGACAAGAGGAAATACTGATGAGTGATGGCTTTGCATCTAACATCTCAACTGTCTCTTTCTCAGCCTTTGGTTTTGTGGTCTGTGGTAATGGGCATTAGTGCCTTTCAAATGATAAATATATAACTTATCAGTTTATTCTGAAGTGATACCAACTTACAACCACCAAGAACACAGTTATTGTTTGAGTTAATGCACGTCTTTTAAAGAAAGTACAGGTTTAGTTTCAAAACGGTGGAAATTTAACATTTGGAAATACCTTTAATATCACTTTTTTCCCCTACATTTTAGGATTATAGTGATAGTAAAATAATAATAACTTCCACAAATTAAGTATGAAATTACTGAACGTACAGGTGACCAAAATGTTAAACAAATCAAAACCATCCAATATTTTTGCTTTTTCTGGACATTAATTCAACCCACTTTATTAGACGCATTATGGGATGCTTTTTAAATGGGTTCCTAAGTTGCTTTTCTTTATTTTCTGATCTTGCATAATAATTTAAAACCTTAAAAAATTATTCTAATTAATAATAAAAATTATTAGGTTTGGTTTTGTAAAAAAGTGCATACACACTATTCACACATTTGGAATCATTAAAATTATTTAATGTTTTTGAAATAAGTCTCTTATGCTCACCAAGGCTGCATTAATTTAATCCAGTATAAACTGTAATATTGCAAAATAATATGAACATTTAAAATAATTGTTTTCTGTTTGAATATATTGTAAAAAGTATTTTTTTCCTGTGATCAAAGTTGAATTTTCAGCATCATTACTAATATGATGATTTGCTGCTCGAGAAACATTTCTGATTTTTATCAGTGTTGAAAACTACTAAAAAGTTTGGGGTACGAAATTATTTTAATGTTCGCTGTGATCATACTTGTCAAAGGTTTAATAGACATAGCCAAATCGCTTTAGGAATGAGATCTTGAGATCGTGAACTTTTAACGATTAATCGTGCAGGCGTACAAATTTGTATTTGAATTTTACAAATTCATATGATTTTTCAAAGAAAAGCCACCAGGAAGGACCACCCCTAAACTTACCCATGGCCTAAACAAATCTTATGAAAATATACAAGTGAGGAAGGCCTAGGTCACATTTTTATGAATTAGTCACCTCGTAAAATACTTAGGAATTGCTGTGATTCACCAACTTCTTCTGGTTGGTGAAGAAGACCTTACTGCAGTGAGTCTAAATATCACAGCTGTGCAAAACGTGATTATTAAACTTTTCCTTATGACACAACAGAGATGGAGGGATGTTGTGCTGAAGTTGCAAGGTTTTCCAGGAGTCCTAATTAATTATGCAAGATGGGTCTAATTATGATGCAGTGAATGGATGCATGGCAGAAGGTGCAAGGCAGCGAGGCTTAGAGATTTGCATGCTAAGTGGGTGGGGGAGTGACTAATGCATGTTAATGTGAGCCTGGCCGATGTGCTTTCATTTGCCTGCTTGCAGCTGTGCTCTCTGATTTCATGAAGGACTAAAAAGTTTATCATAGTTAAAGTGAAGAGAATAGTACGCGAGGCACGAAACAGCACGCAAGACCTTGACAAGTGTGTTGTAAGATACTGTAAGAAAGAGGGAGAGGGTTGGAGGACAGTGGTTCAGAGGCAGTGTTTATAGTGTCATTTGTTTAAAAAAAAAGAGATGATAAAACTTTAGGAAACTAGTTGGTCAGTCTTAGTTCAACTGTATCCACATGTTTTGGGGGGTTCATGCAACAAAAACAGCTGGAGCCCCCCTTTTTTTTCTTTTTTTTTTTTCTTTTTGTAGGTTGTCATTGCTTAGCATTGCCAAATCGTTATGGAATGAAAATTGTACATACTGTACATACAGTATAAAAGTACTTAAGGGAAATTATACTTGGGGGACATTATGGGTTCTGTGTCAAAACATTTTCCAGATCATTTAGATCTGCTTCCTGTGAAATATGTACTTTGTACTTTGAAGATCTTAATAAGTTTAAATGTAGTAATGAAGTGCAATCCGTAATTTACACCTCTGGACACGTTCATCATCTCACAAATAACAAATTTGCCACTTGTTTTGGATTATTGAGGGATTTAATCCTCATAATTGTTCCGGTCATTTTTACACAGAGATGATTTTCTTTTTCCCGAAAATGCTAGTTAATGTTATCGCATTGAACTAAGACTTTGCTCACACAGTGTATAACAACTTCCCAAAATATAATTGCATTTTTTAAAATCTTTTTTTTGTAATATTTCTGGTGTTCCAGGTCAAAAATGACCGGCCTACAAAAATAATTGCTGATGCATGTTATTAACAAATATTAGACTCTAAAAATGTGGGTCAAATATGGACAAACCCAGCCGTTGGGTTACATTTTTAAATTAAAAATGTTAACCCGACAGTTGGATTTGTCCATATTTGACCCAAATTTGGGTTAAAACAACCCAGCATTTTTTAGTGTAGACTCAATCTTTTTATCAACTTGTTTTTTTCTTTCAATGAGCACAGGTTTTGTATTTCTTTTGGGAACTGATCGATCGTAGGCATCACTGATCTGAGCGTATACACCCCAGTTTTGGAATGAACAAAATTCACCTAAAAAAATGCAAAAAGATGCATCAGCTCCAAATCAATGAGGCAATGCATTTTTTTGTATTTCGAACCCTAAAATATGAACCCTGACCCCAACTATTATTCTTCTGTCAATTCCACAAAATGGTAAAGTGAGAGACAGAGAATTACCTTTGCTGGTGGACTTTACGTTGACGTTGCATTGGAGTACAACATATGCATCATAGATAAGTGAACAAAAAATGTCTTTAAAATAAAACACTGAAATGTAGCAATGTTGCTATGAACTGCACTGGACCAACATAAAATACCAAAATTTACCTATTTTTACTTATTTATTCATAAGAAAGCTAATAGAAGCACACCATACAATTCACTTCTCTCCCTCTCCATCTACAGTTATCCTCTTCTTCTAGCTTGGTTTACTGGTTTACAGCTTGGTTGTTGTTTGTTTCCCACAGATTTTTCTTGAAGTTTTTCCTGAAGTGCAATCAAAATTGTCTGAAAACCGCAGGGAACCCCCGAGACATGAGGAGATTTCAGGTATGGATCATTTATATGTATTTGCAAAATGCTGAAATGTTCTGTAGTCTCTTAGACAGAACCCAGTTGCAGTGAATTTATTCCCTTTTGCCGAGTTTATTCTTTTCTCTACACTACGAAAAATACAATACAATATTTATTTATAAAGCGCATTTAAAAACAACCCAGGCAGACCAAAGTGTACAGAACAGAAAAAAAGAAAGATCAATCAAAATAAAACAACCACATTCTTAATCAGCATCTTTGTTTATATCCAGTAAAAATATCCAAACATCCTTAGAGCAAGATATATACATTATAAGGAAATTTGCACAAGATAAAGTATAAGGATTAGACAGAGAATGTATGTTGAATGTAAGATTGTAACATTCAATCTTTCAATAACACAACAATAAAATGAAAAATAAGCAATTGTCTGCAAATCGAAGAACGCATTATGTATGCCATATGTCTCTCAGATACATTTATCTTGTTTTAATGATATATATATACTGGAAAATAAGACAAATATACCGATGTAAGAATAGGTTTTGTTTGCAGATGGATAAACTGAGATTGTGAGTTTAATATCTCATGAGAAAAATCCGGAAAGTAGTATAAGCAGGGATCATCGGGAAGGTGCTTCAGGAAGTTGTCAGGATTTGAGTGATGGGCTCCAGATGGAGGAGGTCAGGTTATGTGACCCAGGAAGTGTTCACTGGGGACCTCCTGCTTTACTTCCTCACACTTGTCTTTCACTACTGGAGCCGCTATCTGACATTTCATCCCTCACTCTTCATTTCCCTGCTGTCCTTCCTTATTCAGTTTTTTTTGGAGTGAGAGTTTTTTTGCAGCAGCATCTGCAGCATCTCTCTTATCTATTCCTCGTGTTGTTTTATTGTCTTCAACTCTACAATGACAATCTTTTGTACATTCGTGAGCACTAGTGCTGCACGATATATCAAAATGAAATCAACATCGCAATATGGCTTTAGTGCGATTGCCAAGTTGCGCAGGGTGCTAATTAATGAAAAATATATAACGGTTACCGGTTATAAAGTGAAGCGATGCATTCATACACCTGATATCATGAGATGCATGCGTGGAAATGAACACAGTGCCGAGCTTCACTCACGTCTTTATTCGCCAGCAACTCGTCAAAATAAAAACACGACGGGTTACTGTTTGTAAATTAAGAAATTAAGATGTAAGTATTGTAATTTTACATAAAAATAAATTATAGTACAATAGTGTTATTACAGCATAGGCCTATGTTTTATTTTTAATAAAAATCACAATAAAATCATATTATCATTTTATATTGAATTTGTCAAAAACAGTGGGAATGCGTACATTTCACAAATAATTAAAAAGAAATGGCAAGTAACACGTTGAATTAAACATGACATTTTGAAGTAGGAATAGTGAAATAGTTTTTCTTTTCTTTTTTTACTCCTAGCTTCTTCTTTTTTTAAATAGTTTATCCCTAAAAGGATTTTTACATTAAAAAGTCTTTAGAGTAAAAAAATATTTTTTATTTTCTATACAAATGCAATTCCCACTCACAGAACGATTCATTCTTTCATTCAAGTCATCTGGTGAATATTTCTGTATCTTTTTGAAACCGCATTAGTATGTGGTTTGAAACCTATTTAAAATTGGATTTGGGATTTTTCCACATAGGATTCACTCCATAGTTTAAAAGTAAGACTAAGATTTGAATACTGTTTTCTACACTGTAAAAAAAAAAATTTTGGTTTAACTTAAAAAAGCAAGTTACCTTGTTGCCTTAAAATTTTAAAAATTTGGAATTTGGAAAAAAACGAATAATTTCAACAATAAAGAGATGGATGTGAGAGGACTGCAATATTCTGTAGTTATCACAATTTGTTCTTACACTCTTTGGCTGTTATTTGTGTAGTGCTCTTTATTACAAAACCATTCGACAAGTGCTAAAACTATAGATTTTAAATCAACAGTACCGGTAGTAGGCGTTTCCAAAGATAACATTGCAAGGATATCACTGATCGTATTTTGAGATTAATCAAAAGAAATTGGCAGGAAGGTTTTTATGAACTACATAAATCTCCTCCTTAAAAACTGTTTTTATATCAATGTGTCTTGCTTTTCATTCCAAATAGGTGGTTCTGTCCACGACGGTCAACGTGGATGGTCCCGTACTAGCCATTTCTGATAATATGTTTGTGCACAACAACTCCAAACACGGACGTCGCGCTCGCAGAATGGATTCGAATGAGACGATGGAGACTAGCATGGAATACGGTGAGATTTAGACGAGATGCCATTGAGAAAAAGCAAGCAGTGGAAGTTTTTAATCATGAAGTCCAAACATGGGCTCTAAATTTGCTTATTCTGTTGCAAGACTGCATCTATATGGTCACTTAGGACTTTATCAGTCCTTGCGTGATCATTTCTTGCATTTCTAATCACCTTTTCATTCTCTCTCCACTTCAGCTACTCCCTGTATCAAAGCCATCAGTCCCAGTGAAGGTTGGACTACCGGCGGGGCTATGGTAATTGTGATTGGGGAAAACTTTTTCGACGGTCTGCAAGTGGTGTTCGGGAGCATGTTAGTGTGGAGCGAGGTATGTGTGTATCCAAGCCGGCTTTGACTTCTAATGAGGGAAGCTTTTGTAATATTTGAAGAATTGGCTCAATGATTGAGTACCAAGAAACTGTAACCAAACTTTTCTGTCATTATTCATGCAGCTAATCACTCCTCATGCAATCCGAGTGCAAACTCCTCCTCGACACATTCCTGGGGTTGTGGAAGTTACGCTGTCCTACAAATCCAAGCAGTTCTGTAAAGGAGCTCCAGGCCGCTTCATTTATACAGGTAAATTGAGTAATAATAATACATTAAAGTGTAACTGTTGCCAAAATTTAACCTAGGCTCTTTTTGTTTATCTACTCGAGTTAAACTTTCGTGTAAAAGCATAATTAGAATGGAAAGATTGACCGTATTTTCGTTTTAGGTCAAAATGCCTTTTGAATGCGAGTGCATGGGGCACTTCTATGATAGCACCAAAATCGCTGTTTTTAAAACACTAAGAAGGCTCGACACAACATAAAACTGTGCTTGAAGTATCACCAGGGGCTCTACACATGAACTCCAGCATTGACTACATTGTTTGTGTACACAGAATTTACTAAAATTAAAGGTTTTGTCGACTCACTTTATCAGTTAGTGTTTCCGGTGGCTGGAATTTTGTCAGTCGAAAGTAGTCAATCTCCGAATGCAACTTAACAGGGAGGAGAGTAAAGATGGAAAGCGCCTAAAGCTTAGTTCCATATACATTCACTGATAATTTGTTGTTTTTTCGTTAGTGAAAACCAATATTGACCTTGTATTTGAAAAAGGATCCTCATATAATAATGAAATGATTCAGTGATACAGATCGACTATTTTTGACTGACAAAATGCCGGCGGCCGGGAAGAACAACAACAGCTACAGTGAGTTGTTCAAAACCTTTCTTTTTAGTAAACTTTATAACTAATTCTATGCTCAAGTTCATGTGTAGAGCCCCTGGTGATACTTCAAGCACAGTTTTATGTTGTATCGAGCCTTCTTAGTGTTTTAAAAACAGCGATTTTGATGCTATCATAGAAGTACCCCTAGCATTCCCATTCAAAAGGCATTTTGACCTAAAACGTAAATATGATCAATCTTAAAAGTGGCGTTTCCATTCTAGTTATGCTTTTACACGAAAGTTTAACTCGGGTTGATAAACAAAAAGAGCCTAGGTTCAATTTTGACAAAAGTTACCCTTTAAATATACATTTATGCTGGTTATAAAACATACACGTAGACATCCACACTCATGCAGAATTGCATATTTAAAGACCGATATATTATGTTAAACCAGTGGTTCCCAACCCTGTTCCCCGCCTACTTATACAATGCCTAAAAAAAGTATGTTTTTTGTGAAGAAAAAGTACATACTTTTGAGTGTGTAGCACAGCCTTTCTCAAAGTGGGTGCCGCGGCACACTGGGGTGCCCCCTGACTGTGTCAGGGGTGCCGCCAAAAAATTACGTAGGCAAAAAAAATAAAATAAAAATAAATAAATTGACATTTCATATATAAATATATTTTAATTTACATAAATACATTCTTCTTCTTTTTAAACATATAAACGGATTAATAAAATTGTAAATTCATTTTAGATAAATAGATATATAAAATTAACCATAAAAATCCGTCTCACATCATGACGTCCCCGCGGGGTCGCTCTAGCCCCCTAGGGAGCCGCGCCCTAGAGATACGCGAATGGGCTATTATTTCATCCGCAAAGTTTTGCATCACAAAACTCATCTGTCCGCCATCCATCCGCAAAAGCGTTTTTTAAAAATTTTCAAAACCGCACCGCCCGCCATCCACTGATTGGGCGATGGAAGGAGACTAGAAAGCTCTTACCTAACAATATCAGTAGTGAACTCCGTCTCCGATCGGCGCACAGGGACAAAAATAAACAAATAGCATAAATTAAACGCACTTCGGCAAACCTGACCTTATCTGATGCTACTGTACAATATTTTCATTGTAGCCTAATAGAAAACGCATTTTGGCACATCATTTCAACATCTGCTATTTAGCCTACTTCACTTTATTTTTTAGCAAATAGATAGAAAGCTCGAATAAAATAACAAGTCATTTACATTATAGGCAAATTCTACGCACTGTTATGTCAGGGTGACAACTAACATTATAGGACAGCGCCGCCGCTCCCACCAAATGCAGACATCCCAAGTCTCCCGGGAGTCTCCCGCATATTGATAGCGGCTCACTGATGCCCGCGAATTAGTTAAAATCTCCCGGAATCTAGAGCGAGCGCGCCCGCGAGACATAGACTGTGCTCCAAACCGCGTAGCGCGTGCACGGCAGAGAGGGAGAGAGAGCAAGAGACCGCCTCATGAAGCGCATGTAATATCATTCCCCTATTTTCTTTTTTTGGATGTAGGTATAGTCAGATATACCTATAATAATAATAATTAATTAATAATTAATGCTATTAATATCCCTGATAATAGGGATAATACCCCCGGCTTGTGCATGCGCGCATGTAGATCTTTCTCCATCTCTCGTTGCGGATTGTTGTTTGTGTGTGTGGGTGTATGTGTATGTGGGTGTGTGTGCATGCGCATATGGCACGGATGAAAACAAGTACTACTCCTGTTCTCCTGGTCTGGATATGTTGTTGGGTTCTTGTATTGGGCGGTCCACCTCTTACGGTTTTATGGCATTTGTGTCTCTGATTAATTATTTTGTGAATTACTTTGCAAACCTGTGTTTTTAAAGGTGCTATAAAGTTGCTATAAAGTTGTTGTTATTATTGTTATTGTTATTTACAGTTCGTATTATGCTCTGTTCATTACTGTCCTGTCTAAATAAACAGGACTTTTGCATTTATATTTGGGTTATGCAGCGTTTTAAATAATATTTTACACTGGGGTGCCTTGAGATTTTATGCACTTTTGAAAGGTGCCCTGACTGAAAAAAGTTTGAGAAAGGCTAGCAGAATAGTACGCAAGATTTAGGACATATTGCGTCTTTAACGGACAGCTCTGTCACTTAGTTACGCGCTGTCACCGTTTAAACTGCCCTGTCAATCATCTTGTCACAGTTAAAATCCCCCAAATTTGATTTAATTTAATTTCGCACCGAATCTGAGAGAAATGTAGTAGCACGTTGATCTGCCAGTCGTGGGTCTATTTTATGCGGAGACTCTCCTCATGTGTTTGCATAATGATGCATTTAAAAGTTAATGTATCATTATAAAAGTTCAAATATATAATGTGGAGAACATTGAACAAATATATTTTCATCAGGTTAGATACTGATAATTAATCACTCAAACCTTTATCTAAACCTCTCTACTTAACCGTCACTCTGGTACATCTGCCATGTTTGTAGTTTTTTAACACTTTTTATTTGTGTTTGTAGTTCTAATCGAATCCTTATCCAACACGCAATGTGTTGTGGGCAATATTATCCGTGAGCGTGTGCACGGATCTGCACTTCGGATTCTAACCGGAAAAAGACCATCCGGGTATCTTTGGAATATTAATTTAATATATATATATAAATGCGAATTGGGACGCAGCAAAAATGTGCAGTGTTGGGGGCTACAGAAAAGGGTTGGGAACCAATGTGTTAAACTACTTGTTTGTTTGTTTGTTTGTTTGTTTGTTTGTTTGTTTGTTTGTTTGTTCGTTTGTTTGTTTGTTTGTTTGTTCGTTCGTTCGTTTGTTTGACTTTATTGTCTGACATATGCTTATGCATACTCACGTTCATTCACCTATAGATACCTCAATACACTCTAAAAAATGCTGGGTTGTTTTAACCCAATTTTGGGTCAAATATGGACAAACCCAAACGTTGGATCAAAAAGGCAATTTAAAAATGTAACCCAATGGCTGGGTTTGTCCATTTTTGACCCAAAATTGGGTTAAAACAACCCAGCATTTTTTTGAGTGTATATACCTATATTATATATATATAATATATACCTCAATTGAAAATTTGATTTAAAACAGTAAAGCCAATGGAACAAATTACTTCGGATTCTAACCGGAAAAAGACCACCCGGGTATCTTTGGAATATTAATTTAATATATATATATATATATATATATATATATATATATATATATATATATAAATGCGAATTGAGACGCAGCAAAAATGTGCAGTGTTGGGGGGCTACAGAAAAGGGTTGGGAACCAATGTGTTAAAGTACTTACTGTTTTAAAACAGTAAAGCCAATGGAACAAATTATATTTTATTAACTTTCTTTCTATGTTTGAAGTGCAGAGGTAACTAAAGGTCATTTGTAAGTTGACTTCCCCAAGATTGGAAGCACTGTGGATCTTTGGCACTTTCAGAAAACCAATACATTGCCAGGTTTATTTGAGTGACCCAACGTGTAATCTTCTGGCTTATCCAATAAAAGTTTTGTGTGAAACTACCTGTTTAGCTGGACAATTGAATATGGTATAATGGGGGAAAGAGTGTTTGGGAAACCTGTTTGGAAACAATCATGGTAATAAGTTCACTTTAGACATTCTACTAACTATAAGTAACTTTGCAACTACATGTCAACTAGCAGTCATTAGAGTATTAGTAGTCTATCTGTTTAATTTCTGCTAACACTTTATTTTGATGGTCCCCTATCAGACATTATACTGACTTTGCAAGTATATGTCAACTTATACTAACCCAAACCCTAACCTAACAGTACTAATACTCGAACGAGAGTTAGCTGACATGTAGCTGCAAAGTTAATGGACTGTCTAAAGTGGATTATCAAAATAAAGTGCAACCACAGTCATTTGCAACTCCACTTGTGAGGAAGAAATGACATGCTTCACAAAAAACTGATAATATCAATCAGGGCGACAGTGGCCATGGATTCAAACATAAATCCCTTACCTGATTCCTTTTCATTAACTACATACAATGGGATTTGTTCAGATTTTCAGGTATTTTAAAGTAAATAATAGATTCTCACTAAGTATTGTTATCTCTAGCACTGAATGAGCCAACTATTGACTACGGCTTCCAGAGACTTCAAAAGCTGATCCCTCGCCATCCTGGTGACCCCGACAGATTGGCAAAGGTTAGTACATAATATATAACCGTTAACTCAAACACAGAAGTACGCACCAACAGACCCACAGATATGTCATATTTATCTACTCTCTCTGGAACTGATTTTCTATATTTTAGGAAATGTTACTTAAAAGAGCAGCAGACGTTGTTGAGTCACTCTATGGAAATTCCACCAGCAATCAGGTAACCGCTGAATTGCAGTAAATATATCCAGTAGATATACAAACACACATTGGGGTCCAAATGACTGAGATCACGAGTGAACATGCTTCTTCTTTGTTTCAAATTACATTATCAGGATAACAATTTGGGTAAAAATGGAACGGAAATTTCAGATATCCATCAAAATTATGTCAAGAAGTATACAAGTATATATGTATATCTAGCATGATTTGAAAATGTTCCACAGCACAACATGTGTACTTCAGTGGAAGGAAAGAAATCTGGTTAATGTAACAAATCAGCTTATTTGATTTGCGAAGTTTTGAATCCGATGTGATCTCAGGCTTTTAAATAATATACGCATATCTAAGACAAATTAATGTTTTTACAAAGTGCCTTTTCAATTTACTGACTCAACTCGTACCTGCAGGTCAAACAAACATCATTTTGTCCTCTTTTCTTCAGTATTACAAGTGGGTGACGTTTACCATCACGGTATAAAATACAAAGGAACATTTAAAAAAAAAATGTTTTACCACAATTTAAAATTAAAATAAATAAAAATGCTGCTTTCAATACATACAATCCAACAACATTTCCACTCTATTTGTCTTTAGTGATCAACATAAAATCACAAAAATGGTTTTGTATCATAATCCAGGTTCGGGCCTAGTGTGGGGTCAGTGTTTGCTAAATATAAATATAATACAAATATAGTAAGTCTCCCTTATGTCAAATCAAGTGCTTTATACAACAGAAATTGTATAAAGTTGTATATAGTAATGGAATTAATTATGCAAAGAGTTAAAATTCAGCTGTAAAGCAGCTGTAGCAAAATCATAGTGTCATTATTCAACTCAATTCAGTAACTGTGTAAAGTTCATTCATTATGAAACATGTTCAGTTCAGCTACACGCAGCTCTACTGAAGACAAGAGATGTTGATGTTCCCTCCTCTAACTTGATCAATTATGATATACCTCAGTGAAGACAGAATCATTTACTTCCTTAAAATGTGCAGTTACAAGCGGTGTTTGAATTATACCGTGAGCTTCGGGGGGTACGGATATCTCGACTGCTGACGTCACTCTCCATTTTATATAGGCTTACACACACGAGAACCACTAATCTATATATCTATTTATTTTTGCTGCCTGCGCCCGTACCCGGTATGTACGTTTTGACAGCTAGTGAGGTGATATCAAAGAACCATAGCAAAGAACACAGTCTGAACATACCAGAGAAATGGTACAGGCCAATGGGGAGTGAGGGTTTGAAAATCGAATTTTAATTTGATAATTTCCTGAATTGTTGGTATGTGATGGTAATACTGCATTTAAATACATACAATTTTGGATAGGCTAACATTATATATATTTTTTTTAAATCAGTACCCCCCAAACTATTATTTTCATTCCTTTTGGGAGGGTCCAACTCTCATCTAGGGGGGTCGGACCCCCCAATACCCCGCCGTAATTCGAACTATGGTTACAAGGCTGTGTTGGTCCAGATTTGTAACGCAGCTTCTGTGCTGAGCAATCTTTGTTTTTAAAGATCTTTAGGCCAGGTTTTTATCAAATAAATCAAATTTTGTGTGTTTGTTTGACCTGATGAAGACCCTTTTCACGTCGGTAAATTGTAACTGTTGGCAGTCACTGTATGTATGCTGAATTGATTTGTCTGTCTCCTGTTCATATCGAGAGAAATGAAGGGATGTCACCCAATAGGTTTTCCTGTTGTGTATTGCCGTCAACCAAAACGTGTCTTTGATACTGTGCTGTTGCAGGACATGTTGCTGAAACGGGCTGCAGATATAGCCGAGGCTCTTTACAGCGTGCCTCGACCTCACAGTCAGCTGCAGGCCATGCCGAGCTCCCCGGTCCATGGCAGTGTCATGGGGCTCAACTCTTATCCCACACAGCTGGGTGTAAGCATTGGGGAACACGGGCAAACCAGTAGCCAAGGTGAGGATCTGAAGACATGATCCCTAAGATTCAGTCTTATTCAGTGTTATAGATATTAGATGACCTAGATGTCAATAACCCGCACATTTATAGAGCGCTGACACGGTTTCGTATAGGCCAACCCAGAAGTTAGGATCACACTGGTTACCTCCTCAACAAAAACCCAATAGGATTTGTCTTTTTAATTATCGCCCAAAAATAAGCTCTGTGATCAACAACAGTTTATGATACTTACACGTTTTGTCCATGAAGATAATTTCAACAAATGAACACAACTATTATTAATTTTAATGTCCCTTTCAGTCTTTATTTAACCTTTGTTGCTCGTGTGGCTGTCATAAATGCCTTTTTTTAAATAAAATGAATGTACTATATTTCATTTCGATAATGTTTTTTATCTAATGTTTTGTATTTTAGGGGATTTTATGGTACTAAATGATATTTATGAAGTAGTTATATAATCAATTTCACTTAATGAGCATAGAGCTGAAAATGTAAATAATGTAAATATATCTTGAATGCTTTGTAGCACAGAATAGTTAAGTCTCTTTTTAAAGAAGACACTTGGCAGAAGTTTTTTTTTAAAGTGAATTTAAAAACAGTTATCAAAGTTAAAGTGTTTTGTTATGAGAAATGCACAAAAATACTATTTTCAATTTTTACATGAAGTATATATTTTCCAAATCATGTTTTACTTTTAAACACACCAAGAAAATTAAAGCCATAAATCTAAACAAGTTGTGTTCCAAATCTGAGTTTGATATTTAAAAAAATGAACTTTCAGTAAGAATTTATTTGAGCGCAGTACCAAACATTCCCACTAGAGGAAATTCATTTCCCATTCATTTACAAAGTGTGTGTGTGTGTGTGTGTGTGTGTTCACAAAGAATCTTTACCAAGTTTCGTACCATTCCAAAAAAAATGTCAACCGCACCAGAGGTTTAAAAGCATTTTGTACAAGCTTGATTATTGTTTTGTTGATTAATTGAGTAAAGTATTCTGATTTCTCTCTCTTTTATTCAAGGATACAGTCGCAGTTTGTCTCCACGTGGCTACCCGTCAGCATCGACCCCTCAGCAGTCAGGTTATGGGTCCAACGGGGGCATGAGTTACGGGGCAGTGCCCATGAGCAGTCTGGGTGTTTCAGGGTCACCTGGCTTTAACAGTGCCTCCCCAAACAGCTCTCCGTATGCTAGTGAGTTTCCGTTTAGTTGTCTTCTACTCCTGCTGGAAATACAGTGATTTTAGACCGTCAGATAAAATGTTGGTATAATCGAAGCACCTTTTTTTTTCCAGTCATGCCATCTAGCCCCACTGTACCAGGCTCCAGTTCCTCATCCTCCCTCTTGCCCTTCTCATCTTTCCCATCCTCTACCAAACAAAAAAGTGCCTTTGCTCCAGTCCTGAGACCCCAGGGTTCACCGTCACCCGTTTGCCAAACTTCAGGAGGCACCAGCTTTAGAGGTATACTGAAACCAAATGAACAGATCTGCTTTTTAAGTTTTTGTTTTTAAATGTTTTTTTCGCCCAAAGGTACACTCTTAAAAATAAAGGATCTGTACTCTACTCTGAAGGAGGAGTTCATTTAGTCCCTCCAAAAGGAGTAAAATTGTTCCCAGTTCCTGCTGTGTTAACTTAACACGCCAAAAAGTGTATACTTGCGCCAACAGTTATATAAACTATGAAAACGTTCCTGGTGCGAAAGACCCCATTGGCATCAATGGTTCCACGAAGAGCCTTTAACATTCATTGAACCTTTTCATTGCACAAAAGATTATTTATTATGGTTATTCAAATGTTCTTCACTCTAAGCAAAAAATGGCTCTTTTAAGGACTGATCACTGAAAGGTTCTTACAGAAAACAGGGCCAGAGTTTATTCATATTGTGACATTAGCAAAATACATTTTTGGGCACCCCCAAACCTCGCCCCGCTGTCGTGACCTTGTGTGACCAACACTGCTACTTTTTAGGAAATTGATGATTTAAAAAAAAGAAACACTGTGTTATCAAAGTTGATATTGTGGCTTTATATATGATCATATACTTGCATGTGTCATTATATTATTAACACTTTACCAAAATCAAGCTCAAATGAAGTTACAAAGGTTTTGACTTTCGAATGTTGTGTATTTTTAAGGTTATTAAGTTTATTGTAGCTATGTGGGCACCCAGATTTTTCTGTTATTTGGCCAAAATCTCATGTTATAAAAGATGAAACTGCTGCGCACAGGCTATTTAAGACCGTATTGATTATGACTCAACGACAAATGCTAGACTAGACACTCTTCTCCGCACCTCAAATACATAGAACATTAGTGTTATATATATATATATATGACCAATATTCTATGTATATATATGTAGTGTTTCTTGAGTAAAGAAAATGCTGTACATATTTAAACAACCAGTTCTTTGTTTTTTCCTTTGCATTGCAAACAAGCAAAGATGTTCCACCATGTGTGCGCCTCTTCATTCACTATAGAGGCGGGTGGAGTTACGAGGTTTAGGAGCCAGATTTACTAAACAGGGCAAATTAGCATGATAGCGCAACTCCAAAGTAGCATCAATGGGAGTGGAAAGTCCTGCGCGTGATCTTCTGACAGCGTGCACATTAAAGAACACAGCCGGATCATTTCCACAATGATCAACGCAATCTAGCAAGAGCAGCGCAAATTAGCGTCTGTTTTAAGACATGCTTTAATAAATAATGGCACAAATACCAGTAAATTGACGAGCGCAAACCTTTGTAAATCACCTTGCATGATTCATTTAAATACTCTCCTCCCGTACATTTTACATCTGAAAGGGAAACTCAAACATAACCCTGTCCACGCCTTCTCGGCGCAAATTTTTCACTTTGTGTCTTCAATAAATCCTGACAGTAGTTTTTAACGTCAAAAATGCGCTGGAGCAAGCAGTTAGTAAATCTGGCCCTAAATGTCAAATATGTGACCCTGGATCACAAAACTTTGTGACTTTGGTAAATTTGTGGCAATAGCAACAATACATTGTATGGCTCAAAATTATCGATTTTTCTTTTATGGCAAAAATCATTAGGATATTAAGTAAAGATCATGTTCCATGAAGATATTTAGTAAATTTCCTACCGTAAATATATAAAACATGTATTTTTGTGAGTGAATGCAGCACAATCATGAACATAAATGCACAACTTTAAAGGAGATTTTCTCAATGTTTCGATTTTTTTGCATCCTCAGATTCCAGATTTTCAAATAGTCATATCTCGGCCAAATATTGTCCTATCCTAACAAACCACACATAAATAGAAAGCTTATTTATTCAGCTTTTTAGGTGATGTATACATCTCAATTTCATAAAATTGATCCATGTGACTGGTTTTGTGGTCCAGGGTCACATATAAGTTTAAAATGCTATCTGTCAAAAGTAACTTATCTCTTGCTACCAGTATACAGGAACTGTTATTTATTTACAGTAAATAAACTGATACAAAACTGATACAAAATTTTCATTTTTCAACATAGCGTATGAACTGTTTATTTAATCATCATGATATTGCTGCATGTTACTGCCATAATGGAATAACTTATTTAGTTTTTTTCATTTCCAGCAATGACCGGTCTCGTGGTTCCTCCAATGTAGAGGACGAGTCCCTTCCAGTCCTAAGCTTTACAGCAGTGGCCAGAACTGGACTGACACCAGTGTTGTCTCTTTCAAGCCACACTGAACAACAGCTGTCATGAAGAATTAAAGACAACAAGGACATATTCAAAACACTTTTGGGAACCTTCTTGAGAGATATCCACTCTATGCACACGTTTTGCCTCTGATTGTGAAGGGATGGTGTTACTTAAAGGTTCTTCCACCCACAAAATGCCAAAAGAGCTATAATTTGAGAACATGAGACTTGAGACTGTTACACATTTTTAGCCGTGTGCTCTTTACACACTGGTCAATAGACTTTCACCGCAGTAGATGCCAGTATGGGATATCAATTGTGTCAAAACTCAGTCTTTTTTTTTTAAATATACTGATAGATACACATCCTTAAACTGAAATTGTGTTTTTAAAAGTATATATATTTATCAGGATTTTCATTTAGAGAAACAGAAAGTGTTTATTTAGGTTTAGTTTTATGAAATGATTACCTCATATATTGACTTATTTAATGACAAAAACTATATAAGTTATATTTTTAGGTTAAGTACTAATATAAGGAACCATGATTGTATTTGCTATTATTTGGTATTGTTATCTAAATGTATTTGTTTTTCTGTAAACATTTTTATAGGTTGTCATTTTGCTATTGATATTAAAATAGTGACTGTAGATTTTTACATGTAAAAGTTTTGTTGTTAAATATATAGATGATATTTTAATTATTTTCCAACTTGTTATTTATAAACATGTTTTCACATTTGTATCCCTTTCAAAATATGTCTGACATGCACTAAAATAACAGATTTAC
Source organism: Phoxinus phoxinus (assembly GCF_949152265.1). NCBI lineage: Eukaryota > Metazoa > Chordata > Actinopteri > Cypriniformes > Leuciscidae > Phoxinus > Phoxinus phoxinus. Next base: position 43,344,921 of record NC_136878.1, read on the forward strand.
TCATGGTATCATTTCTCTTCCACGTGGCCAGTCATTCCTTTCTATTTATTAATTTTAGTAATCATTAAAGAGTTTATTTTTTCAATTTTTATGTTATTCCAAACAAACTAAAGGCAGGGTTGTAATTATGGTTATTTTTTAAATAGGTGAAGGTCACAGACAAATATAGATTTTTTTTAATCATTTGATGTTGCTGCCTACAGAACTGATACAGTATTGCTCTTCTCTTTTCCTCATTCTTCCTGAGTGAGTTTTGTCATTAGCATTGGTAAACATGATCATTTTGACCACCAAATTAATGTTATGCATGAAAAGAACATCTGTTTAATTAGTGCAATGAACAAATTGATATGTGCGCTTAACATATTCTACCCGAATGTATTCACACAGACATCTGTTTTGATAAAAATAGTCACAAAACAGTGAATATATGATCAAATTATTTGAGATGCAGAATGTACATTTGTAATTCTTTTTTTATTTTATTCTCATCAACAGTGAGTAAAAATGGCGATTTGAATAAATACAGCCATTCTGCCCTTTCCTCACAGGATATGTTGAGTTAATCTCAGTAATTCATGGCCAACAACCTGCATAAATACATAATATGTCAAATGCATGTATGCATTTGCTAAGTTCTGCTGTGATACCTACTGAGCTGTAGTTTTTTTTTTGGACAAAGAGGGTTAAATGGGGGTAAAGGTTTGGGCCATGGATTTGGAGGATAAAGCTTTTTTTGTCTTTTGTCTTTTTTTTTTTTTAGCTCAAGGCCGTTTGCTACATTTTGACAAATCCTTTTTGAGGTACATTATAACTCTTCCAGATTCACGCCTCCTCTCGGAGTCCCCTGGGTGTCAATGGCAGATGGAATACACAGAAAGAGTCCCTTGTGTGTTTCTCCAAACATAACAGAACATCTCTCTCACGCACACATGCATTCAGGACATTTTAGCCACATGTCCACTTTCAAATAGATTTGTAGTGTATGCACTTGGCATAATACCTATATTTTATATACTCACATGCTTCCAAAGTCTGTCTTAACTTGTTACGTCAAGAAACCAATCATTTATAATATAATAAAACGTTTTTTATTTTATGTTTTTACTTGCTATATATATATATATATATATATATATATATATATATATATACATATTTTTTTATTACAAAACAGCTTGATATTGCAAAGTTTTTCAAAGTTTTACCATATTATTTGAATGTATTGTTTTAATTATAACACACTGGTTTGTGGAGCAAATTGAAAAATAAGGTGCGACAGTACACAATAAAATAATTACCATATCAGTTAATGTATAATGTGCAAAATCCAAAGGTAACACGTTATTTTACAGTGTCCTTGTTACATATGTGACATGTAGCCTATACTTACCATAGAAATAACAGTAAAGTATGCGTAATTACATGCAACTAACCCTCGACCAAATCCTAATCCTACCCTAACCCTAGTAAGTATATGCAGTTGCTTAATATTACTAGGCCTATACTTAAATATATAATTACAATGTAACAATGACACCTTAAAGTGTAATAAAAAAACATAACACAACCGTAGCCTACAACATGCAGTATAGCCTAATTGCTGCCAACAAAATGTAAACTAGAGAAAGAAGATGGAGACAGAAACACACACACACACACACACACACACACACACACACACACAAAGCTAGGAATTATTTCTGAATACAATATATCTAACTACAGGATACAAAAAAAAAAAAAAACTATAGGAAAAAAAAATAGTGCACAATGTCAGATATCTGAAATATGAGGCGATTTAAAGAGTTCAATTTAGGTGAATGTTTTAATTATGCTGAGACGGTTGCTGGTTGAATGACAAATTAAACAAATCTGACAGATGGACAGCACACAATACCCAGCATTGGGTGGGGGGTGGGGGGTGGGGGGGGGGGGGGGGGGAAGTCCACTAGCTAATTGTGTTGGAGTCAGTTGGGTCATCAATCACCCTGAGCTGTAAAGCAGCGTCCAGTCTATGGCACTGATGTAAAAGCATGCTTGATGTCATGTAATATCGTGAGCTATATGTTTAATTCACCATTCACAGATGAGCACGGCAGCCTATGGGTGACAGAAGAGGAAGATGGCGGTTTGAAAGTGATTGTTGGTCTCGTTTGGGTTGGGGCTGTTAGATAGCCAAAGTTGAAGAAGTCTAAAAATAGCTGCCTAAAAAAATAATAATAATAATAATAAAACGAAAATTATGTCTACTGGACATCAAAGGCTCATATAGGTAATAGCCTATCTATCATTCATGTTTTCCATATATTACTGAAAATATTGTAGGATTCCATCAATAAAAACAAAACCTGCTATAGTTTAAATGTATGTGTGATTAAATATGCAAAGCCATATGATTATTCATTAATTAATAGGGGTTGCGGATGTTCTCTCTCATGCATTAATTACATCCGCATTAGCATATCAATTAGATGAATCAGAGATCATGTAATTAAAGCCCAAGTAGGAGCACCTGCTGCCTCTGTTTATGTTTGTGTATATGTGATATCATGAGCGTACACGCGTCAATCAATTGCCTCTTAATTCTGTTTGCCTCTGATGGAATGTTTCACATTTAGATTTTTTTTTTTTTTTACATTTTAAGTAGAAAAATAAATAAAATAACTAGTAGCCTAACTATTTTGTGATTTACACGGTATGCAACATCCCTTCACGAAATAACACATCTTAACTAGAGGAAGGGTTTTCCACGCAAATATCTAATAAAATCTAAAATACATGTTTTACACGCGTCTTGAATCAGTCCGCTTGCTCAAACTACTCATGGCTTTTGAGATGGGTCCATCTGCTGGCCACATGATGTTTAAACACTTCTGATAGGCTCATTGCTTGCAGTTTCAGCTACATAACACATGTGTTCAAAAACTACATTTCACAAACCTTAAATCATGAATGTATCCACGAATCCCGCATTAAAGGTCAGAATTGTCTAAAAAAACTTTTATTCAAATTTGTTTAAACTGTCTTTATAGACCAATACATAATTAAAATGCAAGTACTCTGAAATAGAGAGTATAAAAAACTGAGTGACTCTAGTGTATTTAATCTTCAATAAACACAGCTCATTAATTCCATTCACTCCCACCTAAAAACGGGAGCGCGACTGCGCGCACGTGGGCAGAGCCAGTAATAGCGGCGGTAGTCATGGCGACGGAGAGTGACAGTCGCGCAAGCCAATCACTTGTTTCATCCCGAATGGAATTAATGAGCTGTGTTTTTTGAAGATTAAATACACTATAGTCACTCAATTTTTATACTCTCTTTTTCAAAGTACTTACATTTTAATTATGTATTGATATATAAAGACAGTTTAAGCAAATTTGAAAAAAAGTTCTTTAGACAGTTCTTACCTACACAACCTTTAACAGACACAAAACCCTTTAATGCTCAACATGATACAGTCACATGTATCGAGGGTACACTATAGTAGTTTACACACACTAAATATAGTCTATATACGATTGTTTATCCTTTGTTTTCCTCTGTATGCGTCCACCGTATGCTCTACTTCCATAGTCACTTGTCTCTTCTCGTCACTTTCATAATTTTCTTTTCGTCACTCTCTTTCTGCATCAAACTCATTCAATGCTCATAATTTGTTTCTCTTCCAGTCAAACTTGTCAGGTGCGTTTAACTTTACAGTGGACAGAACCCTGTTCCTGGCATCCCAGCTGCGCAGGATCAGTGGTGGCTTCTGCGATTTGATTGGCCAAGGTCCATTGGATGGGATTCACAATCACCGGAAGAAGGATGGTCTCAGGCTCAGGGCAATGAGACTTGAGTTGAGACGAGACTGGGAATCTGCCTTGGTGTTCTTGGACCCTGGACAATAGGAGACCATGTAGTCAAACCAGCTGAAGAACATGCAGAGGTCAGCCGGTGACAAATGTTCCAGGTGGTCAGTAATGATGAGGAAAGGATGACAGGGATCCTCCACTCCTTGAGTGCCAGCTTGATTGCAAGGAGTTCCCGGTTGCCAATGTCATACTTCTGCTCCACCAGGGAAACTTCCCAGGGAGAAGGCGGCACAGGTGACCAGACACGTCCTGTTTTTCCCGGGACAGTCCCGTCTTTCAGCTCTATTTTTAGTCTCCTGACTTATCATTAATTTTTTTTTCATGAATTAGCATGTTTTATCACATTGCTAGCATAAATTAGCATGTTTTATCACATTTCTAGCATAAATTTGCATGTTTTACCACATTGCTAACATGATTTAGCCTGTAGCTAACATGAATTAGCAGGTATAGACCATAAAAAAAAGAATATGAACGTAGTGTCCGTGACATCTCCCGTAAGTTTCTGAAGAGTCGTTTTGAAGCAAGGGGGTAATCCATCCGCCGGAAACTGAAACCTCCCCGGGAGCCGCCATTGTAGCAGAACTTCACCTGCTGTTAGCACTGCATTGACTCCCATTCATTTTGGCGTCACTTTGCCAGCGAATAACTTTACATCTGAGGCGTCCAAAGACTCCATTTGTCCATTATTTATTATTAAAGAAACACGACAATGTATAAAAGGCTCCATTACCTTGTATCTTACGTTATGGCCCCGTAGAAGCCGTTTTTGTAAAAATAGGCTAACGATTACATCATAACCACGCGACTCTCTGTCGCACAGTCGAGCAATTACCGTATAGACCGGCGGAGAAGCTCGCAAGCAATCGGGGGGACGTGGAGGCATAAAGTGCGATAAAGTCGAGGGAGAAGCCCATAGAGAGTGATAAAGTTGCTCCTGCTGCTAGCTCATGGACAGCTAATGCTCACGCTCTCCGTCTCTGTGGGATTCGGAAGGGAATGATTCAGATTTCTCTCCGCACAGCTACTAGAAGACTGACAGCTGTCAGACACGTTGCTCACGTCACATCTACGTCGTCAAGCTCAGTTTGAGCCTGCACAGTACGCCTGGCGATCAGGAAGTGAGTGCTTCAAATGGGCTTCACTTTTCTCCGTTGAAATCTATGGGGTCGCTGTGTCCATCTTATATACTGTCTATGTTTTGAAGCCCAAAGTGGGCGGAGCTGGCTGTCGCCATCTTGACAGCGTGTCACTGCGCGTCACTCCTGGATAACCAAAAATGGGCAAAGAGGTGGGATTAGCTGAGGTGACGTGACGCTAACAGACAGCAGACAAATGGCTAGTAGTGACAGCAGAGACAATCCACCTGTCACTCAAGTGGCCACACCCTTAATTATGCAAAACTTTAAAGCTTAATATAATTTAAATGGATGAGTTATAAAAATAATTCACCCCCCTCACAGTTGTCATGAAGGGCAAAATTAGCTATATAGACCAAAACCACTTTTTGCACCAGGCTGTAAACATTTTATTCTGCTGCAAATTTGGACATTTTAATATGGGGGCTATGGGAGTTACAGACAGTAAATAAACTGGACACAGCGACCCCATAGATTTCAACGTAGAAAAGTGAAGTCAATTGATGGATGGGCGACAAATTACAAATTCGTACGAATTAGCCACCTTTTAATCACTCGTACAAATTCGTACGAATTGGTCGTGAGACAGCGTTGGTATTAGCTGTCCATGAGCTAGCAGCAGGAGCAACTTCATGACTCTCTATGGGCTTCTCTCTTGACTTTATCAGACTTTATGCCTCCACGTCCCCCCGATTGCTTGCGAGCTTCTCCGCCGGTCTATACGGTAATTTCTCGACTGTGCGACAGAGAGTCGAGTGGTAATGATGCAATCATTAGCCTATTTTTACAAAAACGGCTTCTACGGGGCCATAAGATACAAGGTAATGGAGCCTTTTATACATTGTCGTGTTTCTTTAGAAATAAATCATGGACAAATGGAGTCTTTGGATGCTTCAGATGTAAAGTTATTCGCTGTCAAAGTGACGCCAAAATGAATGGGAGTCAATGGAATGCTAACAGTGATGTTCTGCTAGCCAATGGCTGCCCCTATAGAAGGTACGCTTTCCGGGTGCTGGATTACCCCCTTGGGATTTACTCTCTTTTAGAGCCTGTCTCTAGTGGCCAGTCGATGAATTGCAGTTTAAGTCACTTCCGTGTTGGATTCAAGAGAGAGACCGGAAGGTTGCCGCTTGGTTTTAACACATTGCTGACATTAATTATCATGTTGCTAACATGTTTTATCATGTTGCTAACATGTTTTAACATGTTGGTAGCATAAATTAGCATGCTTCTAGTATTATTTAGCATGTTGCTAACATTTCCTAAGGTAGTTGCTAGGCTTTGCCAGTTACATATAAATAGTGGATGAAGCTTATACTCTATTAGTTATTCTAGGCTATTAAAGGTTTGACCTCCTCAATGAAAGCGTATGGGACTTTTATGATTTTAAAATGTAAATTAATATTTGTATAAATTAATATACCATTGCTCACAGAGTCAGCTATTTTTTTTGTGACGCAAAGTTGCGAATCTGATAAAGTGCATGAATTTGAAGACCTTTTTGCAATTATTTTGTTTATGGCCATAGTTTATGTAAAAAATCAAAATTGATCAAGAAGGCTATGATCCAAAACTTCCTTCTGCAAGCACCAAATCTGAGGCTATAATATATATATATATATATATATATATATATATATATATATATATATATATATATATATATATATATATATGCGGTTCTATAAATATGTGAATGAGCCCCGCCTCCACTCACTCACAGCCGCTCAGAGATCCACTCATTGACGATCATACGTTGATATATATATCCTATATATAGCCCTATATATAGCCTATAGATAGATAGATAGATAGATAGATAGATAGATAGATAGATAGATAGATAGCCTACTTGTGTGTAAATACTTTTCAAATGTCAAGGGCTCTGATGGATAGAGGTTTGATTGAACATCAACGATAGGCTACTCTCTTCTCGCTGGCAGACAGCAGGTTTTCTGATAACACCTGTTAGTCTCAGTTACACACAGGTGTCCCCTTACCACACACCTCTCCCGATCTCTGTCTCTGCATCCCCAGACCGCGCCTGATTCGACAAATGTGAACTATCCCACCGTCCATCTCTAAAATGCTCAATGTGGAATATGATTTACTATAAACGTATCTAGAAATGAGTGCTTATGAAAAAATATGGCAGCAAGCAGTCAGTAGCTATAATTCCAGGAGTTCACGTGCCAGCTTGAGCAATTATTATTAAGATGCTTTTGTAACACTAACCTCCTGGTTATGGGAAAGAGGGAAATGAAAGCTCTCACCGAGAAGAGAATTGACATCTGACAGAAAGATCAATGCTTTTAAACTACATATCTCCAATTTTGCATTTCAAACAAAAATGTTTAAATAATGAAAAATCCCAGCTGTTATTATTACTTCTAGTTCATTTGTCACACTCGAACCCTCTATATTCCATATTCTTGCTTTTACAAAAAAATATTAAACAACAAAATCTGTCTGAAAAAAAAAACAGCCAATGGCGTTAAGAGGTGTGGCATTTATTGTTAGATGTAAGGAGAGATGTTATGTGTGTTAGAGGTGTAAAATATCGGAGATATTTGGTTGCAATGTGTGGAGCAAACATGAATATGCATGAGTTTCCTATTTCATGCAGTTACCATGAAATCAAAATGTACACTTCTTTTTATGGAATAATGCAGTTATTATTATAAATGACTTATCAGTGCACATTATATTTTTTTATTCACAAGCCCTCATAATTTTTTATCAAAATAACTTCCTCTCTTCTCTGAGGATGTTTGCACCGGAGCAGAGGTGGGACAGTAACCTCTTCTCTCAGAAACCTGCAGACGACAATGATCCAATCAGTTCCCAATGGACATAATCAATTTCCACCTTATGATTTATTTTTATTTTTTCATTCAAGAAGCCGTTTCACTCAGATATACGTCACTCTAGAGAGAAAAAAGAGTTGGTAAATCATTTCAAAAGGCTTTAATATTAAATTATGAAATCTAAGGTCTGGTTTCACAGAGTTTAGATTAAGCCAGGATTAGTGCTTAGTTCAATTAGGGCACTTAAAGGGATAGTTCACTTTGAAATTAAATTTTGATATGTTTTAGCTTACCTCAAGGGCATCCAATATGTAGGTATCTTTGTTTCCGCAGTAGTTTCAATTTTGATATTTTTAGGTCAAACCGTTCTTGTCTGACAGTCATATCATGCAGGTCTATGGTCATTGTCTCAAAGAGCATACACAGAGTCCAAATTAAAACAATTAACCGCTCGTTTCGTGTCTTAGGCCATCAATGTGCACTTACGATGGGGAATTGTTTAATTTGGACGATGGGGAATTGTTTTAATTTGGACTCTGTGCATGCTCTTTGAGACAGTGACCATAGACCTGCATGATATGACTGTCAGACAAGGACGGTTTGACCTAAAAATATCAAAATTGAAACTACTGCGGAAAAAAAGACACCTACATCTTGGATGCCCTTGAGGTAAGCTAAAACATACCAAAATTTAATTTCAAAGTGAACTATCCCTTTAAGTAGCTTTTATTAATGTGCCTTAAAAACATTACTGCACTGACATATTTTAAGACAATTCCGTGCAAGTTGCTTTCAGTTAAAACAGCTCAAACATTTGTTTTAGTCTGGGACTAGGCTTAAACCTGGTCTGTGAAACCGGCCATTAATGTTTTAACCGTGAACAGGAGCACCCTATTGACATCTTCAAACGGGAAGAGACACGATGAGAACAGACCAAGAACCAAACAGGTTCACCTATTGTATGTATATATATATGGGAGAAAACAATGTGGGGAAAAACAAGGAACAGGTGTGACTAACCAATTAACAAACCAGTAACCATGGGAACAGATGAAATCGGGACTAAACACAGGATGAAACTGAACTCAAAGTAGAAAAACACAAGCAAGATGAGACATTAAACCCCCGTCAACTCGGGTGTGACGTCACGACATCCCTCCTCCGAGGTAAGCAGGATTAAATCTAGTACAGACAGGGCAATAAGTTCTGGCTCCAGGACGGGCTGGGCCTCTGTCAAACAATCGCATGTACACTCGCTCAGGGTCTATGATGAGCATGACGAGGGCTCTGGAAGGACAGGACAGATTTGGGGAGGTTGAGATTCTTCTTCACTTCACACTGAAGGGGGATCCATTTTGCTGAAGTACCCACTCCATACTCACAGAAGGTCCCTGGAGGACCAGCCCCAAGCAGAGGACATTTTGTATGTGCATTTAATCCAGCATGGAAAAATACTCTGAGGTAGTCGTCCGGGTGATGCACTCGTGATCACTCACGTGTTCCTCAAGGGGACGATCCCCCTGAGTGAGGAGGATCTGTACTGCTAGATCCATATACATCTGTTCTTGTCACAAGGTGAAATTGAACTCAAAGTAAAAAAACAAAACAAGATGCTTTCAGAGGATGTTACCCATGGTTACACATAAGTGCAATGCTGGCTTCATATTCATATAAGCAGGAGAAATTCAGGTCTCGCCCTATTATTTTGGGAATAAACAAATAAAATGCAAGTATAGGTTAAACATTTGTAAATGCCCTCATAAACTGCCTGGTTGAAAGATGAGAGGTACTGTGGCATACACTCATTATTGTGAGGAATAAATTTGCAGATGCTCCTTGCTGAAGGAACTGCAATTTTTATAAAATGTATAAAATAAATAATGTTTAGTGCAGTATATTTGCTTTAAAATAAGTTAAACTTCTATAACTTTAACTTGACAATTAAAGGGGCTAAATGCAAGAATTTTCATGTATTCATTGCTTTTTTTTTGTTGTTGAAAAGCCTAAATTGAATCTGTTCATCATATAAAGCGATCGTGTATCTTCAGAAAATTTGGACTAAACCGCTCAATGTGGATTAGTTTTACGATCTCTTTATGAATTTTTTAAAGCGTCAAAGTGGTAGTTGCGTAGCTGTCAATGCAGGGACAGGAAGCTCTCAGATGTCATTAAAAAGATCTTCATTTGTGTTCCGAAGATGAACAAAAGTCTTACAGGTTTGGAACGACATGAGGGTGATTATTAATGACAGAATTTTCATTTTTGAGTGAACTATCACACCAGTGTGGCTAATAAAACTAGGGTTTCTGAATTCTACATATAGCCCCTTTAACAGTAAATAAGCTACCAAATAACATATAAGTTGTAGGGCTATACTGTTATTGATTAGTGTGCGGTGCCAGTTATGAGAAATCATTCAAATTAAGCCTATATCCTACTGACCATTTGTAGAAACGGTGTGGTCTACCCCACCGTGTTCCAAAACGCAGATCGAGCTGGTCATGCTGGTTGACAAGCTGGTCTAACTGGTTTTTCCACGAAGGCAGGTGCACTCGAATATCACAGACAGTTCGTGTTCCCTCCTGCCTATAGGCTACAGTACATATGGAGCAATAGTAACACACCTGACTTCCCGCTGGATCTCGCGATTGAGGCTTTAGAAAAGCCATTTAGCGCGTCTATAAATTCGGTCATTTCGATGGGTCTGGCGAACAGCCTCGCCGGACAGCCACAGCATCACGCAACATCACGCAACAATGAGTGACACAGCCATTACATTCGCCAAGGACTTTTTAGCAGGTGGAATTGCCGCGGCGATCTCTGAGACTGCTGTCGCGCCCATAGAAAGAGTCAAGCTGCTCCTTCAGGTACGCTTTACAACGAAGAACAGTATCTACATTACCCTATGCACACGAAATATGTAGGCTATTACATTCTAAATTAGGAAAATTATCTTTTTCACACATTTGGCCATATCGGTTAATGAAATTAATTTATGAATAGGGCTTTTCCATTAAGACCATGTTAGGTCTTAATGATAGGCTACTAGTACTACACAACATTATCTTTATAATAGGCCTATAATAAAATCATATTGGAATTTGGACCAATGACGATTCTGAAATAAGATTCGCCTATAGGCTAGCCAAAACTGTTGCTATGCACGCGCATCTGACACAAACTGCGCGCTAGCCTATATTTCAGTGTTGTTGTTAATGTTTTCAGCAAACAGTTCGCTCTGTATAAGTTTAACAGCATTAAATTCAAGTGAACTTTATTATTCAACATGCACTGTGCTTGCGCATTGTAGACGTCCATTGCTCATTTAACTTGGACCTACTTTTGTGAAAATATTTTTTCATAAAGTATTAATGATTCATTTTTATTTTATTTTAGATAGCCTAAATACATAACCTGTCAATCAGATGACTATTTGAATTCCAAGCTATGAACTACTTATTTTGTAAGTAACACAGTTGACCGGAATATTATACCAGAAGTAAAAAAAATAAATAAAAAAGAATAGAGAAAATATTCCAAAACCACAGTTTGGCTAATAGAATAAGTTGATTAAGGGTTTTGGTTCTGTTTGTGTTTTGGGAAATTGACAATGTGTTTTCATTACATTGTCAAATTCCAAATATAGCCCTAATTATAGAGTGCCCATAATATGCCTAATTTCAGGGACAAGCAAAATTGCAACAATAAATAAGTGGATAAATCATAAATCATAAGTTCAGAGCTATAGAAATGCATCTTTCTATGTACAAATAGGCTAAAACTTAATATTGCGAGTAGGCTACATACTTTTTTATGTTATTCCCACTCTGCTACAGTGACAGCGAGCACAGCATCACACAACAAATCAGATTATAATCAACACAATCTATTTTTGTCGACTTGCTCAGTTTCCACTGGTGTAAGATCTTTCAAGCGCATAACCTGTATGTAATTCAACTCTCGGTTTACCCTGGGGCGTGGCTCCCATGCTAATGAAAACAATTAAAAAAATGTCGTTGGAAAAAAGTTGCAAACAGGAATTAAAATATTTTGTTGACTGACTGACAACTTGTCTTGCAAGAGGCGACAAGGTCGTGCAGAAAATGAATTCTTAAAATGATGTGCTGATATTTAATTGTTTGAAAAACTGTGCCATTTTCTTACAGATCCAGCATGCCAGCAAGCAAATCGCAGTAGACAAACAATACAAAGGTATTGTAGACTGTTTAGTACGTATTCCCAAGGAGCAGGGCTTCCTGTCCTTCTGGAGAGGCAACTCGGCCAATGTCATTAGGTACTTCCTAACACAGGCTCTCAACTTTGCTTTCAAGGATAAGTATAAGAAGATTTTCCTGGATGGCGTTGACAGCCGCACTCAGTTTTGGAGGTACTTCGCTGGTAACCTGGCCTCTGGTGGAGCCGCGGGAGCCACGTCTCTGTGCATCGTCTACCCGCTCGACTTTGCCAGAACCCGTTTGGCTGCTGATGTGGGAAAGACTGGTGCGGAGAGAGAATTCACAGGCCTTGCAAACTGTTTAGGAAAGATCTTCAAGTCTGATGGTGTGAAGGGCTTGTATCAGGGCTTCAACGTGTCTGTGCAAGGCATCATCATCTACAGGGCGGCATACTTCGGCATCTATGACACTGCGAAAGGTAGCTTTTGAAGACTAGAATCTGCCACCATCAGGGGCTTAGCTACAGGGCTGCACGATAATCAGGATTATTTTACTCGAATTATAATTGTGATTACAGGTGAAACTCGAAAAATTAGAATATGGTGCAAAAGTTCATTTATTTCAGTAATTCAACTTAAAAGGTGAAACTAATATATTATATAGACTCATTACATGCAAAGTGAGATATTTCATTTGTTATAATTTTGATGATTATGGCGTAGAGCTGTGAAAACCTTTCACAATATTCTAATTTTGAATTTGGGGTTTACATAAGCTGTTAACCATAATCATCAGAATTATAACAAATAAAGGCTTGAAATATCTCACTGTGCATTTAATGAGTCTATATAATATATTAGTTTAACCTTTTAAGTTGAATTACTGAAATAAATGAACTTTTGCACCATATTCTAATTTTTCGAGTTTCACCTGTATTAATTATTTTTCATTTGAGAAATGTCTGTACATTTTTTGAAATTATTGCTCTTTCATGCAAAGACAGGTGCATTTATTCAGCAATCACAATTGCAAATAATGTAGTCGAGACATGTTTGTAGGCTCATTACCAAACCAATCCATATACAACATTTAAAATAACACTGAATAGGCCATAATGGTGGAAAAAATAATACTAGAATGAAAAATAAACGGAAATAAAAGGGCTATTAACAGGTGCAGTGATCAATAGACAGCTTTAGCAGCTGATGCTTAAAGTTAGTAAGGGAGATAGGAACCTCTAACTTCAAGGATTTCTGAAAATCATTCCAGTCGTTAGCAGCAGAGAACTGGAAGGAAAGGCGGCCAAAAGAGGTGTTGACTTTGGGGACAGCCAGTGAAATATACCTGCTAGAGCGGAAACAACGGGTGGATGTTGCTTCGGTGACCAGTGAGCTGAGATAAGGTGGGGATATGCCTAATACAGACTTATAAATGATCTGGAGCCAATGGATTCGGCGACGAGTATGTAGTGAGGGCCAGCCAATGAGGGAATAAAGATCACAATGATGAACGGTGTATGGGGCTTTGGTAACAAAACGGATAGCACTATGATAGATTACATCCAATTTACTAAGTAAAGTTTTAGAAGCTATTCTGTATATAACATCGCCAAAATCAAGAATCGGTAAAATGGTAAGTTTTACAAGGGCATATTTGGCAGCATAAGTGAAAGAGGCTTTGTTGCGAAATAGGAAACCAATTCTAGATTTAATTTTAGATTGGAGATAGTTAATGTGAATCTGGAAGTTGAGTTTGCAGTCTAACCAGACACCTGTGTGTCATATCTAATAACACAGTCTTGAAAGTCTTAAGAATGAAAGCTTTAACAGGCAACATGTAACATTGAGTTCATCTGCTCTGCTTTAGCCAAAAAAATAATACTTTAACATTTTCATACTAAAACACTCCATGTGAAGTTATATCCTTCACACCGTGTCCAAACCGAGCATGATGCATCAAATAATCGTAATAATCGATCTTTCCACACTGAATCAGAGCAGTTATTGCTCAACACTTCTACAGTTTTAAAGTGAACCTCTTTTTGTCCTGTTATAGACTTGTACTTTCATAACTCCTTGAAAATGTAGGAGTTCTGAAAACTGTTAACCCTTATTGAGCATTGGCATCCATTGTGGTATTAGTTTGAAGCATGTGTGTTTTACAGGCATGCTGCCCGACCCGCAGAACACACACATCATGGTCAGCTGGATGATCGCTCACTCAGTCACTATTGTCGCTGGCTTCATATCGTATCCCTTCGACACGGTGCGCCGTTGCATGATGATGCAGTCTGGACTTAAAGGAGGTATTATCCAAAAAACGTGTTCCATCCAAAAGTTGGTGTTTGTTTGGTGTTCAGTCTTGAATGTTTAATTCTTTTCTTCCAGCGGATATAATGTACAGCGGCTCGCTGGACTGCTGGAGGAAGACTGCGCGTAATGAAGGGTTCAAGGCCTTCTTCAAGGGCGCCTGGTCTAATGTTCTCAGAAGCATCGGTGGATCCATCGTCCTGGTGCTGTACGACGAGCTCAAGAAGAACATGTAACACTGCACAGTTACACTATTTGAAGAAAAAACGCTCAAACCTGTGTATTATGTGAATTGGCATAATAAAGCATGTGAATCCTTTACTCGTGAGGCTCCGGACTACATTCTTCAAAATAAAGGCTGTTTATTGGCATCTATGCTTCCGTCGAGAACCTTTTAAACATCCATGGAACCTTTTTTTTTTGCACAAAAGGGTTTTTTGGTTATTAAAATGTTCTTCACACCAATAAAAAAATTGTTATTTTCCGAACTGTTCACTGAAAGGTTCTTTAGGGAAACAGCGTTGGTTCTTCTATGGCATCACTGCGAAAACCCTCTTGGAACCTTGAGTGGAGTGTTGTGTTTTTTTTTATACTTTCAATTCTTTCCCTTATCTCTGGTAAATGTTGTCATTCAGAAATCAAATACAAAAAACAAAAAAAGTATGCCTTTTTTAAGATTTACGCTTTTCAATTCATTGTAAAATTCCATTAAATTGAATTGAATAATCCTTACATATTATTCATATTTTGAATTAAGAATTTTAAATTAGTAAAAAAAAAACTAGAGCTTAATTAGAGTCAGAATTATTGTGATGGTCCTCACAGCAGAACACAAATTCAGGGGAAATCCACAAAAACCCACCCCTAAACCTACCAATCCCCACCCCCTGATTCTAAACCCACCCCTAAACCTACCAATCCCCACCAATCCCCACCCCCTGAGCCTAAACCCACCCCTAAACCTACCAATCTCCACCCCCTGAGCCTAAACCCACCCCTAAACCTACCAATCCCCACCCCCTGATCCTAAACCCACCCCTAAACCTACCAATCCCCACCAATCCCCACCCCCTGACCCTAAACCCACCCCTGAACCTACCAATCCCCACCCCCTGATCCTAAACCCACCCCTAAACCTACCAATCCCCACCCCCTGATCCCTAAACCCACCCCTAAACCTACCAATCCCCACCCCCTGATCCCTAAACCTACCAATCCCCACCCCCTGATCCTAAACCCACCCCTAAACCTACCAATCTCCATCCCCTGATCCCTAAACCCACCCTTAAACCTACCAATCTCCATCCCCTGATCCTAAACCCACCCCTAAACCTACCAATCCCCACCCCCTGATCCCTAAACCTACCAATCCCCACCCCCTGATCCTAAACCCAGCCCTAAACCTACCAATCTCCACCCCCTGATCCCTAAACCCACCCCTAAACCTACCAATCCCCACCCCCTGATCCCTAAACCTACCAATCCCCACCCCCTGATCCTAAACCCACCCCTAAACCTACCAATCTCCATCCCCTGATCCCTAAACCCACCCTTAAACCTACCAATCTCCATCCCCTGATCCTAAACCCACCCCTAAACCTACCAATCCCCACCCCCTGATCCCTAAACCTACCAATCCCCACCCCCTGATCCTAAACCCAGCCCTAAACCTACCAATCCCCACCCCCTGATCCTAAACCCACCCCTAAACCTACTAATCTCCATCCCCTGATCCCTAAACCTACCAATCCCCACCCCCTGATCCTAAACCCACCCCTAAACCTACCAATCCCCACCCCCTGATCCTAAACCCACCCCTAAACCTACCAATCTCCATCCCCTGATCCCTAAACCTACCAATCCCCACCCCCTGATCCTAAACCCACCCCTAAACCTACCAATCTCCATCCCCTGATCCCTAAACCCACCCTTAAACCTACCAATCTCCATCCCCTGATCCCTAAACCCACCCCTAAACCTACCAATCCCCACCCCCTGATCCTAAACCCACCCCTAAACCTACCAATCTCCATCCCCTGATCCTAAACCCACCCCTAAACCTACCAATCTCCATCCCCTGATCCTAAACCCACCCCTAAACCTACCAATCTCCATCCCCTGATCCTAAACCCACCCCTAAACCTACCAATCCCCACCCCCTGATCCCTAAACCTACCAATCCCCACCCCCTGATCCTAAACCCACCCCTAAACCTACCAATCTCCATCCCCTGATCCTAAACCCACCCCTAAACCTACCAATCTCCATCCCCTGATCCCTAAACCCACCCCTAAACCTACCAATCCCCACCCCCTGATCCTAAACCCACCCCTAAACCTACCAATCCCCACCCCCTGATCCCTAAACCTACCAATCCCCACCCCCTGATCCCTAAACCCACCCCTAAACCTACCAATCCCCACCCCCTGATCCCTAAACCTACCAATCCCCACCCCCTGATCCCTAAACCCACCCCTAAACCTACCAATCCCCACCCCCTGATCCCAAAACTCACCCCTTAACTTACCAATCTCCACCCCTTAGATCTGGATCCAACTCCGCCCCCTGGATCTCGTGTACTGCAGTGAGGTGCCACTGCAGTTTCTTGGTAAATTTCCAGATTTACCAAGAACCACCGGCCTCTGGTGGTGTCATTCTCTTCCATATATGGGCATTATTCCGTCCTTTTGCGTCTTCTCTGCTTCGGGTGTGTGTGTGGGTGTGTGTGTGGGTGTGTGTGTGTGTGTGTGTGTGTGTGTAAATTCATCAAAATTACAATAATCCCGTACAGTACAGACATACAAATGTTAATTTGTATAATCCGGACACATGGGTGACCAGATAGACATGATAGGCTAATATGGGACTAATGCGATCACATCTTCTGGACCTGGTCAGAGCTCCCGAAGTTCTGAACGATCTGTGGTTTATTAATGGAGATATATGGGTCATCCATCTAAAAGTTGTTTACGGTAATACACTATTGAAGTTATGATAGATAGATACATAGATTCGACCACATGCTCAGCTCCCTCCTACTTTCACTCGCTCCTACGAGTCTACATCCCTACCAGAAGCCTGCGATCGGTCAACGAGCGACGACTCGTGGTACCATCACAGAGAGCCACAAAATCACTCTCCAGAACATTCTCATTCACGATCTCCCTTTCCTCGCCCGGAATGCAGAATCCCTGACTACATTCAAAAGACAACTGAAAACTCATCTCTTCCGTGAGCACTTGACATAAAAAAATAATAAAAAAATAAACGTTTCCTTTCATCCTCCCTTGTTTGGCTTATGCTACTCTGAGCAATGCCTGAACTTTGTATTTTGAGCACTTCTTGCGTTGTTTTTGCCTCTTCACGATGACTCGCTTGCTGTAGTCCTCAGTTGTAAATCGCTTTGGATAAAAGCGTCTGCTAAATGACAATGTAAATGTAGATTAATGTCTTCAAAATGACAATTACTGTCAAACATGACGCCCAATAACTGAATCATCAATGTGTCATAAAACCCAACAGTTGATGACTTCCATAGTTTGGAACAAAAAATACTATGGAAGTCAAAGGAGTCATCAACTGTTTGGTGACCCACATTCTTCAAAATATCTTCCTTTGTGTCCAGCAGAAGAAAGAAACTCATACAGGATTGAAACAACTTGAGGGTGAGTAAATTATGACAGAATTGTAATTTTTGGATGAATTATCCCTTTAATTATTTGGTAATTTTTTTTGTGCAATTAGCATGATGATGTTCCTGATTTTTCACCAGAGTACCAAAATATGAGTTTATGCACAAGGCATAATGTATATTCAGCTGGGCATTAAATAAAACCCAAAATAAACCCAAAGCACAAAAGAACATTATAGTGATTTTTTTTTTTTTTTAAAGAATTCAGTTTAATTATGCATGTAACTATCCGCTAAATATAAGTAAGACAAATTAAATTGTGCGTCTAAATATTCAATGCTGATTAAATATCTGATATTCTGTAACTGAGCTAGTATAATTTACTCAGTCCGGATCATTCTCAAGCAACTAGACATTGAACATTTGCCAGCAGGACAACAAGAAGCATCAGGACAGGGGCGGCCGTTCTTTCAGCACTGTTGTATACATCAAGCGATGTTCCTCCACCTGATAATAGGAGAGAAAAGAATGAAATGTTATTAAAGAGGAGATATTATACTGTTTTACATGTTCAACTTTCTTCAGTGTGTAATGCTGTTTGAGCATGACGGTCTGCCAGCGATCCCTCATATCAGTGTCACTGTTCCAGTTGTTGGAACAAACACGTCACAATATTCTTCTTTTAAATAATTCCCAGCCAATGCATACGCAAAATAAAAGAAATACACAAAATATGTGAAAACCTATTCTAGTAGAGCCCAAAAACCGAAATCAAGACTTTGTACAAGGGTATTGTGACAGTGTTTTAGGCTATGTTTACACGGAAACGATCTGAAGAGAAAACGTAAAAGTGGCGTTGCGTTATCACTTTTTATTCTGCGTTTAGATCTGCGTGCATATGGTGACGCAAAAGTGTGTGAAATTGGATGTAGTGTGCACTCCAGGCGGCTAGGTGGCAATGTGAAGCACTGAAAGTGAAAGAGACGCTGACACAGTTTTTCATGTTTAATACGGTAAAGTTGCTGCTTTAACCCAGGGGGGCAGTGTTTCGGAAGACACTGAAGCGTTCCTGGGTGCCGCCATTGGCTAGCGGACCCCCTCCTGCTGTTAGCATTTCATTGACTCCCATTCATTTTGGCGTCACTTTGACAGCGAATAACTTTACATCTGAGGCGCTTAAAGACTCCATTTGTCCATTATTTATTTCTAAAGAAACACGAAAAAGTATAAAAGGCTCCATTACCTTGTATCTTACGTTATGGCCCCGTAGAAGCAGTTTTTGTAAAAATAGGCTAACGATTGCGTCATAACCGCGCGACTCTGTCGCACAAGTCGAAAAATTACCGTATGGACAGGCAGAGAAGCTCACAAGCAATCGGGAGGACGTGGATTTGTCAATGAAAATAATACTATATTTTAGTTTGATAATGTTTTGTTATTTTTCTGTACTGGCGCATGCCTGTGACGTAAACGCGTACGCGACGTCTTCACTGTCTAGCAGACTTCTGCGTTTTTACCCTTTAGACGGGAACACGACGGTGGAGCATTTTTAAGATTTCCACTCTGGAGGGTGGTTTCACTTTTTTGCGTTTTTAAGCCCCAAAAACGCCGTCGTCGTCTAAACAAAAGGCACATCTGATAAAATATTTTTACGTTTTTACCCGCAAGCGTTCTCGTGTAAACAGGGCCTTAATTCTACACAAAATGTACTGAACTATAGGGATTCCAGAATACTCCAATTGTTTCCATTGTTACTCACTTTGGGTCAGAGTCGGCGACATCACATTTACCCAGTACACACTGCGCTGCTGAGCTACGGTGGCCCTGAGGAAGTAGTGGACAAATAATAAAATGTTTTAAACATTGCTATGGATTATTTGAGAGAGGGAAAAAAGCATTCAAATATCACATTCTTCATTTTTCATAATTTGAACCTTACATCATGAGCAGGCCTACAGTCATGCAGTGTCAGTGTGAGATTGTAATGGTTCACTCTTACATGAAGAAGATGCTTTTCGCTGAAGCTGGTGGAGTCCAGGTGTAGACGGTGGAGTTGTTTTTGATGTTGGTGTTGGCGTGTGTGATGGCACCTTGCGGGTTTTCTGAACACTAGGAGACACAAGTCACATTCAGTAACTACAACCTTTTTTTCGGACATTTGTAAACTGAACGTGTCTGTCATTCGCTTCCAGTTATTTATAGATGTACGAACAGCTGCTTGATATTGCAAACTGGTATTTCTTACCATATAATTCATGTATTGTCACAACACTGGTTTGTAGTGTAGATAGTTTGACCTTTACCGCACTTTGTTATTCTTCTACTTATTTACATACAGGCCTAGTCCCCGATGAATCGACACATTCCCAGAAGATAGTTTACTTCCACGTTACAAAATACGCAGGATAACAGCTGTGATTTACTTATAGGTATACTAACATAAATTGGTTATACCACCAAAAACAAAAACAAGAAGCCAGTTTTAATCTTACAAAATGGCTAGATATGTGAAATCTTCCATGCATCACAGTTTGCATGACATTGGAGAGCATGGAAACTTTGATCATCATGGTCATTGTTTGGGGTGCAGTGCAGTCTTACATTTATAAATTAAGTTTTATTTAAATAATATCTAATCATATTACGCTTCTATTGTACCACAATGTTTATACCCCAGATCGCACAGGTACCATGTCTGCTAAAGGGCTCTTAATCTGCAAAACATCTGTTGTGTACAAACATAATCATCTTTAAAAACTTGTACATATTCTAAATCATAAACATCTTAAAGACATTTCCTAAATGTCTAATTAAACATCTGACAGGAAACGGAGATATATTGCAGATGAGCAAAATACATTTTTCAGATGTAAATGCAGACATCAAATAGACGTCTCCATGATGTGTGTGTGTGTGTGTGTGTGTGTCAGATATATCCCACAGAAAGCCTTACCAGTAAGAACTTTGTGTTACTTGGAGGAGTCTGCCAGGTTCCTAATGCTGCGGTGTCGGATCCAGAGCGAGCCTCGAGGAGAACGCCAGCATAGTCCGGACCTTTGATTACAACTGACAAACAACACATGAACAAACATTTTCAATTGGAGATGATATCAACACTTTATTGTATTTGTTTTCAATGACCCTACAAGTTTGATCAAAACCAAAATATGAGGAACCTATTATATATATATATATATATATATATGGAAGAACAAAACACCTGGTTAAACACAACTAAACCTGGTTAAGGTATTTATCTGACAATATTTTTTAGCAAAAAAAAAAGAAAGAAAGAGGCAAACTGCAGCTAAGCTTTATTTGACAAAATATATATAAAAAGCTCACAGGAAAAAGCATACACTGACTAAACCGTAATCATTTATTAATATTTAGTTTGTTCTCTCGTTTCTGCATGTGTTACTTTCCTGGCCAAAAATTATTATGTCATGTTTCATTGCATTATCAAAAAAAAAAAAAAAAAAAAGACTCCAAGCACATCTATGCAATATGCTTACAAAATCTTGTTTTTATTAATAACATTTGAAAAAAGGGTGAATATGTAAATTTTCCTAGACCAGTCATCCATTTTGGTCACTATTGTACATGCATAAGATAATTAAATTGCGAAATAACTTTTAAAATGCATTTAATAAGTCCCAGATACAGGCCTAATTGTTAACAACTTCAAGGTGACATTAAAAAACCAGGCGAAGCAGAACCAAAACAAGTAATCTCTGTTCATTTGTTTTCAATGCTACATTTATGGACAATACACTTTTGATTTATTTATTTATTTAAGAGAGTTGTCCACCATGATATAAAACTTCTCGGTATTCCAAATAGCCAATGGATGATTTACATGACGGTTTAGTGATAACTGGATTCAGTCACGCAGATCTTGGAAGAACTCATGTAGAATGTCAAAAAATTAATTTATAAAATGTTTCTTCTAAAAGAGCGGTGACCCGTCGTATTTTCTCCAAATGGCCCTTACCTGTGATGGGTTGTCCGGGCTGGAAAGTGGTGCTGCTGGTCTGGATGGTGTATGGAGGAGGGTTCGGCTGGGGCTGTATTGCTCCATGCCTCGGCATCATATCCACACATGTTGATGCGGGAGCCCCGTTAGGAAAGCACAGAGCACACGTCAAAACTTGAAGTACGACAACCCCGAAAAACACAGCGTCCATCGTTCCTGATACACAGATCTCGCTGTGGATATTCGACTTTTGAAAGGCACTTTTGCTGAGTCATAATTGCATAAAAAAATGGATACTTCACGGCAACACGCCATGCTGCCCCTCCCGTGCATAAAGTATTCACATGGGGTCAGGTGAGAGACCACGGATTCTCCTCGGTTTCGGGAATCTGTCATTGATCTGGAAAAAGCAACAAAGACTGCCTCTGTTGGGATGGAAAAAAGCATGGAAATGTGTAATTCTCCTTGCCAGACTCATGCTCGGTCCCACTGATATGAGTTGGTTGGTCATAAAGAATCGGGTGTTTGGTAAACGGCCTTATTTTCTTAATGTGATGTCAATGTCATTCACTATTTAAATTGTTTTATTATCGTTTTATTTAAATTGGCTTTATTATTAAGAAAATGTACACAGCCCTACAGTGGCCTAAAGTATTTGGAGTCTTAAGCCACACTTATGATCACAAAATATTAAAAGACATTACCAAATGCAAACAATTAAAGACGTTTCTACTTGTCTTTGCAATGACTTAACCAGTTGGACAAGGTGATTTTTTGAAGGCATGTTCACACAGGTGGTTTCTCACAATAACTATGAAATATTACAAGAAAATCATGAAATACCTTTAATATAATAATAATAATAATAATAATATAATTATATGTTTATTTTATATAGCGCCTTTCAAGAACCCAAGGTCGCTTCACAATGCAATACAAATAGCAAACAAACAGCAAGCAAACAGATACAAAAGCCATCTGCTTATTACAGACAAACAGATGGAAACAAGCATGAAACTAATTGACAAGAATCAAAGAAAAACACATTGTACTATTTACCCAAAGTATACAATTACGACAGAGTATGTAGCAAATAAAGCTAAGAAAGTGGAGAACAAAGAAAACGGTGTTGAGGATAGGCCTACTTATTTATTGGGCAAGCTTGAAAAAATGAGTTTTGAGTAGTTTTTTGAAGGTCCGGATGTTGTCGGTGGCACGAAGATTCAGGGGCAGCTTATTCCAAAGCTTAGGGCCAACAACACTAAAAGCCCTACCGCCCACCGTAGAGAGTCTGACCCGGGGTACCACAAGTAGGTTTTCAGTGCTGGACCTAAGGGCCCGAGCTGGAACGTATGGCTGTACCAAATCAACAAGGTATTTGGGTGCCGGGCCATGTAAGGCTTTATACACTAGGATGAACAGTTTGAATTGGATGCGGTTTATTACAGAAAGCCAGTGCAGTTGGTGAAGGATAGGAGTGATGTGGGCAGATTTTTTATTATATGTGAGGGCTCGTGCAGCAGAGTTTTGTACCATTTGAAGGCGGTGTATTGCTTTGGTGGGTAGTCCGCTGTATAATGAGTTACAGAAGTCCAGTCTGGAAGTGATGAAAGCATGAATAACAATTTCCGCATCTATAAAGGTAAGAGAGGGGCGAATACGAACAATATTCCGCAGGTGAAAGAAGCAAGATTTGACAGTCTGACTAATGTGTGAGTGAAAGCTGAGCGTGGGGTCGAACAAAATTCCCAGATTCCGAACAGTTTTTGAAGCCCTAATCTCGATACCATCTATATCAATAAAAATGTCATGTCCGGGTGAACTCTGTGATCTAGGGTTAATCAACAGGATTTCCGTTTTACCAGCATTAAGCTGTAAAAAGTTAGAGGACATCCATGTTTTAAGTTCGTGGAGGCAGGAGGTAACTGAAGAGGGTGGAAAAGATGAGTTGGGATTGAACGTGAAGTAGATTTGAATATCATCAGCGTAGCTATGAAAGTTGAGACCATGCCGTCTGATGATCTGGCCTAACGGTAGCAAGTAGATCAGAAATAGAAGCGGACCAAGAACAGAGCCTTGGGGCACACCGTGAGAAACAGACACAGAGCGTGAGCGATTCTTACCTATCTTAACAAATTGCTGTCTATCACATAGATACGAGGTCAACCACTGAAGTGCCGCACCCGTGATGCCTATTTCAGACAATCGTGAGATAAGTGTAGGGTGGCACACAGTGTCAAATGCTGCACTGAGGTCAAGGAGAACCAGAATACTACATGCACCAGAATCAGAAGCCAGAAGGAGATCATTTAGTACTTTTAATAGAGCTGTTTCTGTGCTGTGGTATGTACGAAAACCAGATTGAAGGGGTTCAAAGAGATTATGTCTCTCTAAGTGTGATTGCAGTTGTGCCACAACTACCTTCTCAAGTAGCTTGCCAACGAATGCAAGGTTTGATATTGGTCTATAATTGCTATGAGTGGCGTTGTCGAGGCCGGGCTTCTTGAGGATGGAAGTAATGGCCGCTACTTTCAGATTAAGCGGAACAGTGGCAGTGGCAAGAGACCTGTTAATAAGGTGGGTAATAGGTTGAATGAGTAAAGACAAATGAGTTTTTAGAAGGTATGTTGGAATAGGATCAAGTGTACAAGAGGTAGAATTTGATTTGTTAATCATCTTTTTAACCACAGATGTAGTAGTGAGTGAAAAGGTGTCTAGCGGACAACCAATCAAATATGGAGTTGAAGGAGTAGTGGCAGTAGAAGAAAACGACTGATAAATGTTGTACATTTTTTGTAGGAAAAAAGACTGAAGACTTTCACAAAGATCGTTTAAAAGATATGTCATATTAATTACATTATCTTTTGAATCCTAAAAAAACATTTATGTGGCATGTTTTACTTAAAAAGAGCTTATGCTGTTTTTAAAATAACTAGCAAGTGGTTTGATAGTTTGTTTAATGCAATTCAGTTTTAAACCATTTAGCTGTCTGAATATTTTTTGTCACCACCGCATAAATTTAAATAAACTCAGCACTTCTTGTTGACAAAAGACATGGACAAAACTAAGATCATTTTTATTGTAATTGTCACTCACTAACAATATTTCACTGTGACATTGTTGGTTTTCACATCAAACCATCAAGCACTGTTACAAATCTAGGTGTTATTTTCAACGACTCTCTCTCTTTTAAGGCTCATATTAACTCTATCCCAAGATCTGCTTTCTTTCACCAGCGTCACATCATCAGTCAAAGACACTGAAACTGTCATTCAAGCATTTGTCTCTTCTCGTCTTGATTCCTGCCAGCTCCATTTCCAGACTGCAATATATTCAAAACTCTGCTGCTAGAATGCTTTCTGCTCACTGTTGTGTTAATAAATATTTCTGAATTCAAATCATCACTCAAAACCAGGGCTGTAAACATAGACAGTATATAAGAGGCTGTAAACGATTAATCGAATCCAAAATAAAAGTTTTTGTTTACATAATATGTGTGTGTATTGTGTATAATTATTTTGTATATATAAATACACACACGCAAGTATATATTTAAGATAATTTTTTATTTATATATAAAATTGTTCTATTTATATATAATATAAATCATATAAAAATATATATATGCAGTATATAAATGCAAATATTTCTCAAATATATACATGCATGGAGAGGTGGACAGTAACAAAGTACATTTACTTGAGTACTTTTTGAGTATCTGTACTTTACTTGAGTATTATTTTTTCTGGAAACTTTTACTTTAACTTCACTACATTTGAAAGACAAATATTGTACTTTTTACTCCGCTACATTTCTGTCAAGGGCCTTGAGTAGAAAGTAGTAACGTCAGGGATGATTTTGGTTGCATTTTGGTTGGAAATGAAAGTCCGGTTGACGTCAGAACTCGAATGATGTTGGTTTCTGACGTCAACCGATTTTCAACCACAATACAACGTCTGTCCAACATTGAAGATTAACGTCAATCTGACATTGGATTCTGACATCAACATGATTTTAATTTTAAACGTTGGGTTTGGTCTTCTAAATGCAAATTTTGTCATTGTTTTGGAGCACACTAGCTTATAGATAGCAAGGCTAACATATTCATACTAAAAGCCAACTGGGAACAGCCATTTGGATGTCCGAAACCATTGTGGACGTTATTGAGTGACTTATTCAATCCCACGACTGGAACTATGTTATAGAAATAAATGTGATATTGATATGAAGGTAGGCAGGCAGAGATTCAGAGGCATAAAGTACTGTAAATTGGTTATTAAATGCAACAATAATAAAACAATGAATTGACATTTACTTTTATACTTTTAAAAATGAGGACTTCTGTACTTTTACTTAAGTAAAAATCTGTATTTACAACTTTTACTTGTAACGGAGTAATATTTGACCAGTAGTATCTGTACTTTTACTCAAGTAAGGAAGTTGTGTACTTTGTCCATGTGCATGTGTGTGTATTTATATATACAAAATAATTATACACAAAACACACACATATTATGTGAACAAACTTTTATTCTGGATTCGATTAATCACGATTAATCATTTACAGTCCTACTCAAAACTCAAAAAAAATAATCTGAACGTTATCCTCGTCTCTATTCTGCTGTTTGCTCCCCTGTCTATATCATACTCTTCTACTGTTCTGTATTCCTGTTCCTCAAATCTACTATTGTTTGTCATCATTTTGTCTAATGTCTACCCTATTGGTGTTATCCCTTCCTTGTTGCATGTACATCGTAAAGCATCCTGGAGCACTGGAAAGGTGATCAATAAAACATTATTATTAGAGATTGACTGAAAAAAACAACAACAACATTTGAGACATTTCTCAAAATATCTTTTATCTTCCACAGAAGAAAGAATATCATACAGGTTTGGAACAACATGAGTGAGTAAATGACAATTTTTTAATTAGTCTTCAATTTTTTTTCTTTAATACTGGTCATCATTTTTTTATTTAGTCAGTTACACAAAAAGGTAGACAGGTCGTAGCCTTAAGTAATTGCTAGACTAGTTTCTTAAGACAGTTCAGTTCACCAGAGGCTGTTTATGCAACTGGCCCCCGCTGTGGGTGTGCATTCATCTATTATTTATCGGTTATACATACAAATTGTTTTAAGTGTGAAATTAAAAGAAACACAAATAGTTTGTTCTGTGATTTATTAGAGATGTCTTCTTGAAACATTTTCCTCACAAATAAAATCGATATATACGTTGACGAAAGTCACAAGTTTCCAAGTCTGTTACTTTCTCCTCTTCTGTGACCTTCTTTGATTTCGTTCTGACGGCCGCTTGGCGCCCCTTCTCGCCCCTTTGTCCCCACTAAACATGATTGCTGGTCCTTTAGCCGCTGGCGTCGTGGTCCTGCTCTTTATGAAGTCCTCTTTGACCATAGGCTCGATGATCGCACCCATTGTAGTGACAACTTTAGGTTTTGTCATCTTCTTCACAACATTCTGTGTGTTCCACGTCGGGCCAATAGGAGTACGGATGCAAGACTCAAACTGAGCCGTGTTTTCAAAGGGGAACGGTAGATGACTAACCTAAGAAAAGAAAAGCAATAATAATTAGAGAAATGCAGGATTTCAATTCATCAGATAGCAATTTGAATTGGCCACACTCGAGATGTTGAATTGAATTTCAGCTCCTGTCACTATTTAGTCAATGCAACAACAAAATCAACCATTTTGTTTAGCATCTCATTGTCTAGCAATTCACAAGAATGAGATTCTCATACTAAATATATCATACATGCTATCAATTTCATAGAACTCAGCTTTCTGAGTGTTGCATACAATTGCCAGGCGATGGTTTACCTGATGGGGAGCGAGTGATGCATTTCTCTTCTCTGATATGATGACATCAGGCAGTTTCTGGTCTTGCCTTGGAGGCGGTGGGGCCATTTTCACCCTAAACCTACAGAGAAAAAAAATAACCGTTTGGACCATTTCGCAAACACGCGCTTGACCAATCACGAAACACTGGTCCAGCCGACCAATCAGAGCACTTTTCAGAAGAAGGGGCTTCATAGAGACCGAAACTAAACCAAGCGATACTGACAGACTGAGAAGAGAGGGGCTGCAACAATGGAGAATATGTGAGAAATTATTAGGGTTTTTTTAACATTCAAGCATGAAAACCCATTCTAGTCGACCTCTAAAACAAAACCAAGACTTTGTAAAAGAGCATAACGCCTCTGTAAATGGTAGCACTTGTTTTAAACCATTCATTGTGTTTTTATTGTTGTAACCCTATTTACATGAACAGTATTAAATTACTGTGTTTGTAACATTTGAGAAAAGCTGCATTACCTAAAACAGCAGCCCAAAACAATGCAGTCAATATGGTTACATTCAACTCAATGTTACATCACATTAGTTAGATATATTTTCTCTGCCGGTGTGGCCAAGGTTATGTCAGTCAAAAAATGTGCATCGCAAGTAATGTGCACTGATGTATGGAAGACTGGGAACAGGAAAAAGGGGAAATTTTGATTCATGTTGACTATACGGTTAAAGGTTAAGCGTGTAATTTCTGGTCAACTTGCATCACCAGACAGAACTGCTAAAACAATGACTGTTTTCACACACTCCCCTCGTCTCCGCCAATAGCTTGAGTTTGAGATGAAACTGTCTGAGTCAGTGTCGCCATTGAGAGTCGTTAAATGCTCAGACAAATACAACATTTTGAGAGTCAAACAGTGTTTTGCATTGTAATCAACACATGGCTTATAGTTGTCTCTGCATATTAATGTCCGTGTGAATCAGCTTGAGAAGAGCGGTTTTCCCTCGAAATGTTGACATTACCCATTTAAACATGAAGAGCACATGCCATGAATGATAAATTTAAAAAGCCAGTAGCATTTAGGACACATTTAAAATTCCAAGGTTTTCTAAGCGATTAAGATGTATGACGTTGTTGATGGAATATTGTGTGTAAATTTCAATTGTGGTCTGCGTTGCAGTGTCAAGGAAGTCAATTCATTCTCAAACCAGAAATCATTTGATTGGACAAAGTCTCTCACCCGCTGTGTGACATGATTTACCCTGGGCCTGTTTAGCCAGAAGAGAAACACTGTAGATTTTAAATCTGTTGTTTTTTGGGACCAAGTCCACTTCAATACAAGTTGGCTGACTTAGTGTGTATGTCAGGTTCATTTTTTTTTTTAGATATATTAAATAAGGTTTAGAAAATGTGAAATGTAATTATCTAGGGGTGTGCCGGTTTCAGAATTGGTGATGACGGTTATGATGTGACTCAAATGTGACGGTTCGTAACATAACCGTCGTCGGGGGTGGGTAAAAAAAGTACACACACAGTAAAAAAGTAGGCTGCTTAAATTCTATAAGAGCTGCATAAAAATGAATGAGTAGCCTGGGCCTAAATTACAAATCATAAAATCTACATACCTTTATCAAAAAAACAAAAACAAAGTCGAACAACGATTGTTGTGATAATACCTTAATTAAACTAACTAAATACAGGAAACAAAAAAAGTGCAATGACATTTTAAATTCCTAATCTTTTTCGACTTCCAAGTTCCGTGACAGGAACACCAACATGTTCACTTTACTCGGTTTTAGTGACGATCTGACAGGGGTAGCTATGTTACCTGCAGTGCTAAAAACTCGCTCTGATGCTGTGCTTGTAGCACAAATACACATGTATTTACGTGCCAATTTTGCTAAGAGAGGATAGTGTGTTTCATTGTCTCTCCACCATGCTAGTGGATTGGCCGTAGAGTTGTTCTTGGAGATAGCGGGTTAACTCCGTGTCAGCGCGCGCTCTGATCGGTAAGGGCAGAGATTTCAGACCTCCGTTTATTAAGGAGATCTCCGGCACCTCCTGTCACTATGGGGAATTAATCGCTTAAATATATATTTTTTAATTCATATTTGTGTAGTGTTCAATGTTATTAGATGTAGAGATACGCAGATGGGGTATTATTTCATCCGCAACCGCATAACAAATCTCATCATCCGCACCAACGTTTTTTGACCAAATTTCAAAGCCGCACCCGCCTAGAAAGGATGTAGCAAAGATATTTAATGCTAATGCATGAGGCATAGGCATAGTTTCATTCATTTACGATGAGATGCGCTCCAGTTCACAATGCAATGCAAGTGAACGCGGCGCGCAGGCGCCTGCATGTCACGGTTATTATATTGTCTGCTATATTTGCTTTTTATTTATTAAATACATGCAATTGGTTGATGAAACATTTATTAAAATTATGATACAATTTGTACAAAACGAAATTCGCTTTAAAGAAAGGCTTTCTACAATGCAAAAATTACGATTTACAAAACAAAACTTCATTCACGTCTCCCGATATATTGCGCTTATTATGATCCTATCTAAAAAATAAAAAAACTTTTTTTAATGTTTGTAAAAAATATTTTAATAACACGGTTTTGGCGGTTATAGAGTTCTAATGACGGTGTTTAACTATAACCGTCGGTCTCACGGTTATATACTAACCGTCACACCCCTATAATTATCATTAAAATTATTACTGTAACTGCCCTACAATAAGCTTTATAGCTATTTGTCAAGATCATATTTTTAAAACACAGCTGAGCTGTGATGTCAAAAGAGGGAGACGTGCCAACAAAGTTCTATTCAAGTATGGAGAGTTTTGAGTCTGAGGAGATCCAGAATCCCCCTCAAACCTACGATGCCCACAGCCATACCATTTTGAGCCTCCCAGGCGTGAGACAGACGAGGAGCCAGACAGAAATTTAAATAATTCCTATCGAAGAAACATAAATATCTGGTGTGAAGAGAACCAGTGGAGAGTTGGTCACGGTTCGGTGCATGAATATACACGGAGAATACATGGTATATAAATAAATAAAACTAAATTAATTAATGCGGAACTACTGTTATACGCGGGTTATTCAGGGACACCTAATCTGTAGCTCCACCTTAGCTCTGAAGCTCCGTGGCTATAATGAACAGGCTGCGGTGTCAAGATTGCAATGCTGGAATATGCTGGTGTGTGTGTGTGTGTGTGTGTGTGTGTGTGTGTGTGTGTGTGTGTGTGTGTGTGTGTGTTGCAATCGACTGCTTCTACTACAGTAGCATACACCGTAGGCACCGCATCAGCTACCAGTCTCACTCGGGTTTTAAATCCCATTTTATAACTCAAGAGATCTCCAACCGCGTAATCCTCAGTGAAATGGGCGCTGCAAATGACCGAAGTCTTGGATACTAGAGCCCGACCGATATATCGGCAGGCCGATATTAGACATTTTCCAAACTATCGGTATCAGCATTTATAATGGCCGATAAATTAATATAAAAAAATAAAAAATTTAAAAACGGACAGAACAGCCTTCATAGCCTTCAGGGATATTACATGCGCTTCATGAGGCACACGCGCACGGTCTCTTGCTCTCTCTCCCTCTCTGCCGGGCACGCTCGCTCTAGATTCCGGAGATTTTAACTAATTCGCGGGCATCAGTGAGCCGCTATCAATATGCGGGAGA
Organism: Phoxinus phoxinus; assembly: GCF_949152265.1. NCBI lineage: Eukaryota > Metazoa > Chordata > Actinopteri > Cypriniformes > Leuciscidae > Phoxinus > Phoxinus phoxinus. Next base: position 43,376,327 of record NC_136878.1, read on the forward strand.
CTCCCGAAACTTCCGGAAGGCTATTTTTTTGGTGCTCCCTCGGCTCTTGGTGCCCTACGCACAGTGCGTGATGCGCGTGGTGGGAGCGGCGGCACTGGTTAAGTGAGTTCATGGTGAGTTGGTCACGAGACATACATCGCTTGAATAACAATTAAAAGAACATCCCCATCAGTTCTCTTAACTCAAATAAACATGACAAAATTTGTGACTATCATGTCCTGTTTTGCTGCTGTTAAATAAGCCGAGAGTGAAGCGGAATTAGCTAGTAACGTTACGTTGTTACAGTGTAGTTGACTGACTGTCCTTTAAACTTTTGACAATGTGACTGAAGTATTTCTTTAATAGCGTGACAGTTATAGCAAAGAGACGTATCATCTCTCCTTGGCCTGTTATATTGAAAATGTATGTTTTACAACTTGCAGTATGATGTTATCCATTGCTAAATTATGGCTCATCATAGACTAGCTAATGCCACTATCAGTGGAAGACCGCTAACGTTAACAAGCTTGGAAACCACAACTAACTTATTCTGCCTAAATAAAGTAATGATTACTGTATTTATAACTAGCATATCTCTAGTTACAGTCCCTGCATTGTAAAATGTAAGTTAGACTTGCGAGGAGTGAACATTTAGACAGAGAAAAAGTATCAAACGTAGCTTGTGCATTAAAGTTAGCTTTTCTTTTACACGTGTGTGAAGTCCAATGACGCCAAGTGTGCGTTGCAGACTGTCGTTCAGCCGCAGCATTAACGAGTCACATAATGGATTTAGATCGCTAAATAGTAGGTTTTAGAAGGCATGCAGCAACTGATGATTTGGAAATGGTTTGATGTAGCTTGATGGAAATAATTTAAAAAGTGCAGTTAAAGGGATAAGCAAGCTGATATTGTACTATATACCGGAATGTAAGGTTTTTTGTCCTAAAAATAGGTTGAAAAATGTTTTTTTTTTTTTTTGGTTGATAAAAACCTTTATCTTGTTTAATGATAATATAAATGTCATGATGATGATAGTAATAATGTCATTTTTATTTTGTAATTATTACGGTCAATAATAATAATAATGCTGGTAGTAATAGTTGTGGCTGTAGCAGCAATCACTTTATTTGTATGTTTATAACTACAAATAACTAATGTTAGGGAAATCTGTTAATGTTTTGTTGCGCGTAAAAAAACAAAAAAAAAAACAAAACAAAAAACGGCCGATATATCGGAATATCGGATTTTAAAACCAACAAATATTTGTATCGGTATCGGCCTTCAAAATCCTTTATCGGTCGGGCTCTATTGGATACCGAAGCAGTACTGAAGTCAGCGCGTTTGGTCTGAACAAAGTTGACCCAGGCACGGCACACAGTGGACTGTGTGACCAGTTTTAACAGTGTTTTTGCACCCAGCACAAACGCAGTAATTCACCATCGTGAAAAGACACCTGCGTATACTAACTACCTAACTTAACTAACTAACTAACTAAAATGTCCTAATCACTAATTCTCTCGCTCCATCACTCGTACAATTATCAACACAGCTCAGCGAGCTGGGGAGACGTCTCCCTCTTATGACGTCAAACGATTATTTGGGGGGGGGGGGGGGGGGGGGGGGAGCAGTTTTAAGTGAGTACTGAAAATAACAAACTTTTTCATCTTATATTTTGCCTTTAGGTATCGAAAAACATACATCAACTTGTCAAACGTGTATTTCCCCTAACTATTTTGTGTTAATCATAATTACAAATTTAACCTGACATACACACTTTAAAGACTTGTATTAATTATCAGTAGGGGTCTCAGTAATATTGATGACAACCATGATATTAAAAATTCAACATTGATATCATGTAAATACTACATTGCTAGATTATTAATGCATCAACGGCAAAATAAATAAATAAATTGTTCAAAATAAATAAGTCAATTTTGTGGATTGCCATTGGAGTTGTGTGAGCAGATGAAGGGTTATTTAATGCTTCCTATGAGATTCATCAGACATATACACAACATAAATGTAAAATTAAATCTATATCTAATATGTATCTATACAAAATGATGGAAATGCAATTGAATTTACTCATTTTATGTAAAGGCCTGTTTACACCTGGTTGTTTTTACTGATCAGTCAGCTATCTGATTATCAAAACATTTCCATTTCCACCTGGTCACATAAATGTGTTTTCGCAAAACGGATATAAAACCGATCTTCAGTTTCCACGCTGTATGCCGATTTAACAGTTCACATCAACGAAAGCAACAGATATGAGCAGACTTATTTATTATCAAAGACCACAATAGGTGAGAGCGACAACAGCACTGGTAAGATCATTCAGTTTCTAATAATGAATATGATTATGTTTTGAGCGTCAGCGACTAACTTTTAGTTTCATTTGCGGTACTTAGCGCATTGGCTTAATAAAGAGATATTCAGCTGTTGTTGCATGACATATAGCCTATAAAAAGCTCTCTCACTTTATTTTTTTTGCATTGTTGAGATGAGTAAAATTTACATAATGTGGTTTCAACAACCAGATGCATTTACACTGGTCCAGTTTTGTCTGGGATCACCTCCTGAAGTGGTTTGAGTGATCGGATTTAAATCCGTGTCAAAAGCGTTTCAAAGGGTGTTTACACCTGACCTTTTCACGATCGGATAGCTATCCAATCAGAGAAAACGCATAAAGTGACCAGGAGTAAACGGGCCCTTTGGTGTGATAGTCAAACTGCATAAAAGCACTGATAACACGCTAAAACACAGGTAACTAAAAGCACATTATTATTTCCTTTATTTAGCCAGGAGATCACATTGAGATATTTCTATCTCTTCTTCCAGTGAGACCTGGTCAAGACAGCAGCACATCAAGTTTCACATATAAAATAACAGTCAGACAACACCACATTGCACAATAATCGTAAAACTAAAGTAAAAACAAATCAATTGTAACATTTACAAGTGTCTGTTAAAACATTTTGTAAGAGACATTTAAAAGTGCTTAGGGTTGGAAGTACATCTAAGTTGAGGACATTTTGCAGTTCATTCCAAGCCCAAGGAGCATAAAATGAAAAAGCGCCTTTGCCGAATTCTGTCGATACCCTTGGGACTTTTAGTTGAATATGAGACCCTGACCTAGTAGAGTAAGTGTTTTTGTAATAATTAAGATTTGAAATATAAAAAGGTAATTTCCCTAACAGGGCTTTTGCGATAAATAAATACATAATATGTAACTTTCTCCTTTGATGTAAAGGTAACCATGATAGGGAAGCATATAGAATGCAATGATGCGTCCGTGATTCTGCGCCGGTGATAAAACGTAAGGCTGCATGATACACAGAGTCTATTTTTTTTAATAGCGATGTAGCTGCGGGCATATATAAAAGATCACCGTAATCGATTATTGCTAAAAAAGCACTCTCTATTATTTTCTTTCGGGCCTCGTAGGGGAAACAATATTTTAATCGATAAAAGAAATATAATTTTGGCCTAAGCTTCTTCAACTAAATGTTGATATGTATGTCAAACGCCAATCTTTCGTCCAACCATATGCCTAAATATTTATAGGAACTTACTCTTTCTAATGGTTGACCTTTTGAGTTTGTAATTATCTCATCAGTTAATTTAGAGCGACCTCGGCCAAAAATAATATATTTTGTCTTTTTCGAATTTAAAACCAATTTTAACTTTAGCAGTGATTGTTGAAAAGCATCCTGAAGTTGCTTCATTGCTTGGTTTAAGGATAATGCAGTAGAATAAATTATTGTATCATCTGCATACAGGTGTAGTTTAGCAGAGTCTATTCCATGACCTAAGTCGTTAATATAAATAGAGAATAAGAGAGGGGCTAAAATAGATCCTTGAGGAACCCCAATATTTACGTGAAGAAATGGGGAATTGTAATTTTCCACGGAAACACACCGTGTACGATCTAAAAGATAATTTTCAAACCAATTCAATGCTGCTTCACTGAGGCCTATAGACGCGAGTTTCTGTAACAATATTTTATGATCAACGGAATCGAAAGCCTTTGAGAGATCAACAAATAAAGCAGCACATGACTTTTTGCTCTCCAACGATATTATAATATCGTTTGACACTGACATGGCTGCAGTAATGCAGCTATGTCCGGATCTAAATCCTGACTAATAATCATGAAGAATGTTATTATCAGATAGGTATTGTTTCAATTGTTCATTTATTAATGATTCGAATACCTTTGCTAAAACTGGCAATCTAGATATGGGGCGGTAATTATTTGGATCTTCAGGATCTCCGCCCATTAATAAAGGAGTGACCATTGCAGTTTTCCACGTTTTGGGTATAATATTAGAGACAAGGCTTAAATTAAATATATTCGCTATAGGCTCTGCTACAAGATCAGCTGCCAATTTTAATACATAGGGCTCAATTTGATCTATTCCTGCCTTTTTTTTTATATCTAATTTTAATAGAGCTTTATGGACCTGAGCAGTAGTAATTGGCACAAAGTTAAATAATTGTGAAGAGCTAAAATGAGTAGGTCCGGCAATTTCATTAGATAGTAGCACCCGAATTAAAAGAATCAATGAAAGAGCCCGCTGAAATAAAATAGATGTTAAAAGTATCTGCAATTACTTCTTTGCCCTTTACCACAGTCTGATTAATTTTAAGATGATCTGGGAATTTAGAAGACAAGTTCGATACTGTAGTAGACTTGACTAATTTCCAGAACTTTGTGGGATTATTTATATTTTTGTTTATTGCAGACAAATAATAATCACGTTTTGCACTTTTAATTAGTTTTGTGCATTTATTTCGTAATGCTCTATACGTTATCCAGTCTAAAGAATTATTTGATTTCTTAGCCTTAGCCCATGCTGCATTCCTCTGTCTTATATTAATGGAGAGAATGGAACTCACAAAATTCCCTTTCATTATTGTTCTCATAATAATGTTATGCATATGAAAGATTGACAGTGCACATCCTGCACTTAACGATTTCCATCATTAAAGTGATTACAGACATTCAAAGTCATAGTTTCACTTCAATTACCGGTCTGGACGGCATGCTGCCAGTCCTGAAGATATCGCTCCAAACCAATCAGAAAAATTCATAATCGTGTCAATCACAAACAAGAAAAGGGATACATTTTGAAATCAGATTATAAAAACAGATTTATCAGTCTTACCTTCTGCGTTTCCAGCGGGAGGGTTTGAGCCCAACGCCCCCCCACTCACCCCAGCCTGGCAGGGTCAGGTCCACCACTTTGGGCCTCGCTGCAGCTTCCTGTTTCCTTTTGTCTTTCATGAAATCAGAAATGACATCATCCCCAGCAAAAGCCTCCTTGATGATAGAAATCTGTTCATCATGCTCCTAACAAGAAAGTGAAAGCACTTTTAAACAGGAACAAAGCAGCATATGAAGTTTCTTGTAACGACTCTAAAACTAAATGTTAAAGTGAACGGAGACAGACCGTAGTCACAGTTGATAATTCAATGAGATGAACAGATCTATTTTTCACAACCCATGCTTGAGTATTTTTTGTCCACATTATACATCTGACAGTCTTGTTTGCATGTTAGTAAAATATCATCTGTTGTCTACCATCAAGATAAATTAAATATGTTTCCCCCGCCCAAGCGAAGCCATTCAACTCACATCTTCAACCACTGTTGGGAAGAAGGGAACGTTGATGACTTTGGCTTCTTTGGTAAGTACTTCACGGAGGTCGATTTCCATGTTCCTTTTTTTAGTTGGCGCAGACGCTGCCTCTGCAACAGCGGTTTGAGGCCGAGATGGAGCCACAGTGGGTTGGGGCTCGAAAACCTCACCCAGAACCTCCAGATCTTCCATATTCTGGACTCGAATCGGTCCTTCATCCAAAAGTCCCTCTCCGTCTTCTTCTTGCCCTTCCTGTGTCTTCTCACTTCTCATGAGCTTGAAAAGGGAGTTAAACTCAGAAACATCCACCTCCTCCTCCTCCTCCTCCTCCTCTTCTTTATCATCATTCTCCTCATTGTCAGAAATCTCCACCACATCTTCATTCTCCTCCACAACCACTTCGCTTGCATGTTCTGCTAAAAGAATACAAGACAAATAGTTTGAATGAAAATCATCACATACACATTTAAAACTAACTTTTTCAAATATTTATTCAAAATCAAGTTAAAATCACCTGAAATGTTACAAAAGTAAGCAGTAAGCTGCCAAAAAGTTAAAGGAACAAGGCATTTTTCAATGAACAAGTAATGATTAAAGAGTTAATTCACCCCAAAATGAGAATTGTCATCATTTACTCATCCTCATGTCATTCCAAAACCATAAGCATTTCATTCATCTTCAAAACACAGATGAATATATTATTAGAGATGCACCGATTGATCGACTGGAATTGGCCGATTTTCACGTGATCGGCCATGACCGGAGACCGGCCGGTTAGTCAAACATGCCGATTTTATCTCGTTAACATCACGCAACATCAGCATCAGATGTGCACACGGAACGCAATAGGAAACCTCGTGAATTACGGCCGTTTCACACCGCAAGCGTGAGCGGCGTTTAAGTCAACTTATGAAAGTTTAAGTCTACTTATGTTTCAACCCTCTACACACACCTTGGCAACAGAATCGCCATTGGCTAGTACATTTTTTGGGTTACCCGCCAGACTGATAGACATATATATATATAAATATCCACCAATTCAGCTTATTGTAAAATGGCACAGCTTTTTAAATATCTAAATGTACACTCTTAAGATCAGTCAATCAAGCATTATATTATGATAATCAAGCATTATTTAGTGATAGAACTTTAGTAATTGGAACTAAAACTTGATAATCTGCATGAATGCATATTTTAACTGACTTAGGACTGGTGCTCAGAGAACACCCATAATGCACTGTGAGAGTAGCGTGTCCAATGCATTCCCGTGTCTGTCCAGAAGATGGCGCCCGCAGCTGAATCATCCACTCGTTTTCATTCACTCCTTCAAGTGGACTATATTACTGGAGTAATGTAGGAAATGGTGAATGAGGGTATGGGGGTGATTTCGAACACGGCCTGGGTCTAAAATCATATGCCAAAAGCAAACAAACTGTGCTAATATACACTCACGGCGTGCTGTAGCACTACAGAAAAATCATGAGCCCAACCTTTATGTCCATACAGAAATCTCAGTTGGCCAGACAGTCAATATTGGTGTTTGGGACACCGTGAGCTCAGAGACTGACTTTTCACAAGCTCAGCTTAAATGTTTGACATGAATAAGCAGTGCTCATATAAAGATGTTGGACTTGAAAACAACATTCCTTGCTTAACAAGCAGATAGAAATCCTTTTCTTTTGGGTTCCATTGAAAAAGAAAGTAAATCATATAGTTGGAGAATAGCATGAGGGCGAGTAAACAATGACAGAATTGAAATGTGTGTGTAAACTATTTTCTTTAAGTCTGGTCCCATACCCTTTTCTTCTGCAGGAGTCGAGCCCTCTTCATCAGCTTGCCTCAGCCTCCTCTTCCTCTCAAATTCTCCAAGAAGTTCCTCTTCCGTGTTGTCCTCTACCGCTGCTTCAGCCTCCTCGGGTGTGACGCACCTGACCTCGGGCTGTTCACGTGTAAGTCGGCCTTTCATCCAGGGATTGACCGAGTCAATGATCGGCTCAGGATCGTTCACAAAATCAGGAACGGTCTCCGATTCTTCGTCCTTGCTTTCATGTTCATCATCAGAGAGCACCACCATCTTCTGTGTAAGATCCTTATTCATCTGCAACTGCTCCTGCATTGCTTTACGTGCCTGATGGGAGATACCCAAATATCACTATTGAGTTTCAGTATTGACACTGATATCAAATGATAGAAATCTTGCGTAACATTCAGTTTGGTAGAAAAATAACTCACCGACTCGTCATATTTTGCCATGATGGCCTTTGATTTGGCCCACTTGCCTTTGTTCTGATGTTTGAGAGACATCCTCTCCTGTAGGAAAATATATTTTAGCACAAATGATTCTCACTTATTCATAATCTCTTTCCACGCTTCACCACACACACCGTCATCCTGGACATCTCCATCTTTTTTAGCTCTTCCAAAGCAACTTCAGGATTTGTCTTGCACATGTCCTCAAACTGCTTCAGAAACTCCTTGCGTCTGGCTTTCTTCTGAACCCTGTGATACCTGAGAAAGATATATTTTGTAGTTAAATTAAAAGACAGACAAACAGAACAGTTGTCAGAAACGTTCAGCTGTAGAACTCACTTTTTACTCTTGATTTTCTTTTCTCTTTTGGCTTTTGCCTCATAGTATGACTGGAGCGCTCTTGCCTTTTGAAGCTCAGCACGACGAATCTTCGCCTGTCATGCAAAACAAATTGTTACAAAGTGAAATACAAAAAGAATGTAGAGTCTGAGAGAAAACAAAGATAGAATAGTTAATGTTCTGCTTGATCAGCAAACATAAGCATCAAATTGGATCCATATATACAGTGCAACGGCAGACTGGAAAAGAAACTACTGTATCCTGCCCTAAAATGTGGATTCCACCTAGATTTTATTTATAACTGCAACATATTATACAGCTTCCATACAGAAATGGACACCTATCAAAGACTCCATGCTAGCTCAAGTACATGCTGTCATTAAAGCAAAAGAAGCACATACTAGAGCTGCACGATTAACCGATAAAATATTGTAATCTGGATTCAAACACCCACGTCTGTTTCATATCTCAAGCGTCAGCAGAGCGTAAGCAGCACGTGTTTTGTCACTGCCCATGTTAATTGGCCTTCACACTTCCGATGTGAACGCTTTCATTCATTGATATGGGGCAGCAACAAAACACGTGCTGCTCACGCTTGAGATCTGGCAACCCTCCATACTAAAGCTTCTTGTTCCTGATGTTTCTACCCATTAAATACATTGCATATACCGTAATTAATAGACATTCTTAGATTCATCTCAATTCCAGTGCTTCAGTGTGATCATTGCTTGATGCTATGCTTGTTTATTCTTAATCTCTGTATGGAGGCTGTGGATTATTGTGCTTGTATATTTTCTTTGTCATTTTCCCACTTTGTACACATTCTGTTTGGACTGTGTGGTAAAAAGCACACATGCAGATCCATGCCATTGTGTAGTAGTCTTAGTAGTTGCAATAGTAACTCATGTGATGTCAACATGCCCTTATCAAAGCCATACCTCCTCCAAGCTCATGGCTTTAAGTGATGCCTCCTCGACGGGGGTCAAAACAGGGTCAACCACTGGCTGGCTGTTGTTGTGCAAGAGTCTGAAAATCTCTTGTTCAAGAGGAGTTTGAACCTGTCAAGAAGAACACACAGAGTTACTATTAAAATAAAAGCAAGTGCTTCTATCAAACATATGTTTTAGTTACATCTGGTCAGCGTGCAAAGAAACACACTTACATTGAAGAAACATTTGTAATGATGATAACACTAAAAATTGTAATGAAGAAACATGAATTTTCCGCAAAGCTGCTTTGAAACGAGGTATTGTGAAAAGCACTATACAAATAACGTGTGAATTGTATTCAAGATAATGGTAATTACAGTACAGTTGGATGAAAAAAAAACCCCTCAAACAATGATTTAGACAAAACAAAGACAAGAAAACATGACAAAATGGCCATTAGTTTTTGAAAGCCATGTTATTAATGTGACTGAACTGTTACTTAAAGGTGCAGTGTGTGATTTTTAGCGGCATCTACTGGTGAGGTTGCGAATTGCAACCAACAGAAGTTACGGTGGCCGGCAGGAAAAGATGTCGTCGTCTGAGACAGCAGCCAGTTAAGCAAGGATGAGGTTTCTTCACAAAGATAAATTAAGAAATTAGGTTTACTTAATTATTCAGTAAAACTATACGTAATTGCGAATATTATTGTTACTTGTTCATCATTGTGTCAGTGTTTTATTCGCTGACTTTAGCTAGCTGCTTTGCACGAAGAACAACAGTGACGTAACGCATTTGTCCGTTTAGGGCCTCTGTAGAAATAAAATAAAAACATTACGGTTCATTATGTAAGGTCTTTATACACCACTGAAAACATAGTTATGTATATTATAATGCATTTCTGTCAACAGATCCTCCTAAATATTACACAATGCACCTTTAAGGCCTCCGAAATACTGTACTGTATAATTTACATTTTTCTTCTATCACCAAATCCATCTTTGCTCGCACAAGGATAAAACAACGATTTGAATTTCCCGCAATAATAAAACCAAGTAAATAATAAAATAAATGAGTAAATAAAAGTAAATGATAAAAAAGTTAATGATAAAATAAGTGATTTATCCACAGGCCCTGCTCCTAATAATAAAATGCAACCCACTTGTAGATATGTAAGAAAATAATATACACAAATATATATTTAGACTAGCCACAATATCAGTGTTGTTTTTGGCAGCCCTTTTAGTTTTAGTCTTATTGACGAAAATGCTTTTTAGTTTTAGTCACATTTTAGTCACTTATAAACTTGATAGTTTTAGTCAAGTTTTAGTCGACGAAAACGCAAAAAGGTTTTAGTCAAGTTTTTAGTCGACGAAAACACAGAAAGGTTTTAGTCAATTTTAGTAAAAAAAAAGAATAGAAAAAAAAGTGGTCTTTAAATTAATTTAGGTTAAAAAGTATTGGAAATGGGCTTAGGTTTGACAGGTTGCAGCAAGTGTTGCAATTCATAAAACAACAGTTAACCTTAAAACCTTTGCATAATAAACTAGACTTTCTGAATAATGTGATTGGGTCCTTACATGCGCTTCGTGAGGCACACACGCACACTAGCACACACACGCAAGGTCTCTCGCTCCCTTTCTCTGCTGTGCGCGCGCTACACATGCGCGCTCTTGCTCGCTCGATCTAGATTCCGGGAGATTTTAACAAATTTGCGGGCAATTCTGAAATTATCGTACATTATGGGATTTTTTAAGGTCAAAATTTTTTAAGGTCAAAATTATCGTACAAATACGATAAATATCGTAAGTCTGGCTGCTGGCAATACTGGTTGTTGTTGTGTGGAATCTGGTGCGCGGCAGCCGGGTGGTACAACAACGATTAGAATGCGGCATTGCTGATACTTTTTTTTTTAGCTCAAAACAGACCGATTTCACGCAAAATAGGCAGAAATGACATGCGTTGTGAACGTCAGACTTAGGCTATAATCATTTTCGTTCCATCTCGTCTCGTCAACGAAAACTCGAAAACGTCTCGTCATGTTTTAGTCACCTTAGAGCCATTTTTAGCTAGTCATCGTAACGTTATCGTCATAAAAAAAAGGTGCATCAACGAAATAATTGCGTTATCGTCATCGTTGACGAAAACAACATTGCACAATATCATATATTTTCACACTGTTGCGGTCTCCGCATTTAAACCGACTATACTTGTAACTGCACTGGTTTGTGGTTTCTATATCTCTGTCAGCGCACATCTGCACAGAAGTTCCCAGCATACTAGACTCGTATTAATAATGATTTCTGACTAGTTGAGGCCAAAATTGGATTGCATGTCTTTTTAGTGAATACGTATATCTGGTGTGTTTGATGTTCTTATCTACCTTTTAAATATTCTGTATATATTAAATGTGAAAAAATTTCTAAACATAAATTCTTGTCTGAAATTGTACAATGTGGTGAATTTTACTGAAACATAGCTTAATAAATTATTACCGGTACACAAAAAAATGTGGTAAAGAGGCTCTTCTGAAAATGTTACAACATTGGATATCAGAATCTGCCTCAAAAGGATTTGTGCACCCTTAATAGCAAACAAAAACAGTGACAGCACAAATTTATCATGGTTCAGTTTTCAGTGTCGTTATCAAAAATAAATAAACCAACAAACATCCACACCTTCCATCCAGCCACGACCTGCTCCACCCGTCTAGGGCCTAAGGGCTCCTGCTTCAGAGGAAACACCACTTGCTCAGCCTTACGGTTCTGCACTATGATGGGGTTCCAGCAGGACACCTCTTGAGCGGTCTTCTCGTATGCTATGCCTCTCTGAATCTGTGGACATAGTAGAGAGAAAACATTCAGCACATAAAAATAAACAAAACACATCACCCCATGCCAGCTTCTAAGGCTAAAGTCATTCAAGGATATTCAGTAAACCGAATAAAACTAGTAGGTCACAAGTTCAGTTTAACTCCATTGGTGACGCTGGAACTTGCGACTATAGTTGGCGAACGATGCTTTTGGGAAATGCACCCCTGATTGCTACTTGCTTTGACATGAACTTGAGGATTATATGGAGTACATGATTAAAATGATATCCCTGATGATTGCTAATCATTTAAAAACATTCTGATTTAAAAAGAAAGTGTTTTTGGTAGGGCTGTAATCTCCCAGTCAATTAGTCGATACGTTCTGGCTCGACCAAAATTCGATTTTTTGGCGCGTTCATTTCATTAGTTTTGCTGCGTTCATTTCAACAGTTTTCCCGCGTTCGTTTCATCAGGTGGAAAGCACTAATTGCTAATGGGGGTGTTTTCAGAGCACCGCTGTTTCACAGGTAACAGTCTGTCTTCAGAACACCCCCCTTGTTTTCACTTCTTTTGGATTAGCCCAACCACCGGAGAAGAGAGACAGATTGAAGAAAGTAGGCTACTAGAAGGTTTGCTGAATATTATTTATTTAATTGTGAGAGCGTTTAATTCATAGTCAGTCCTCTTCTACCATGTCAACAAAGACATCGGTAGTGTGGCAGCATTTTTTTATTTTTTTTTAATAGAAAATGGGAAAAAAAATTTGTAGCCCATTGCGCAGTGCCCACTGTTTGTATTAGTTTTGAGCCTATGCTTTATTTTCAGTTATGCACTTTATTTCGTTTTTGCTCTTGATCTGGTTTGTTTAATAAATATTATTTTTTTATTAAAATGGACGTGCCTTTTGTGTTTAAGAGTAAAGCTTTAAGTTAATAGTCTATTCGTGTCTCAGCCGCGAAGCTGCGCTCCTGTGTTCAGCCTCACTCTGTGCGAGCTGCACGGCTGAAATGATAGTGCCTGTCAGTTATTATAATACATATGATAATAACAATTGTCTAAATTATGTTGCATATTCCTCAAAAGTTCTTGTGATGATATCACAAGTTGACAACAGTACTATTTTCGGAAATCATAGGCTAGGGGTGTGCGATATTACGATTTTTGATCGTGGACGATTAAAATGTCTCCACGATCTGCTTTTGAAGAAATATCGTAGGATCGTCCATTTTATCAGTTTGCATTTCTGGCGCCTCCGTCTCAACATACTGTACAGCGCGACGTATATCCACATGAAATGCAGAGGAACGGGACACTGTAGTTCATAAAAATGAATTATTTGCATGTGCTTTAAAGCCTTGCCGGTTAAACATGTCATTCGCTGCTGATGCGCTGTTCTAACGGGCGCTTTTCTGAGCGCAATAGACCCGACGCGCGCATGCACTAAAAGCCTGTCTAACAGCGCCTGTTACTGAACTAAGTTATCTTATTGCGCTAATACTGTCAAATACACACAAGGTTTACATAAACAAAGTTGGTTATGTCTAAAGTGAAAGAACAATAGAAAAAATGAAGAAAAAATCTGCCTTGTCAAATGCGTGTAGACTCGTTGCGCGCAGATCTTAAAGTGACAGTAGCCCTAATAGTGAACCTGCTGCCGCTTGTCCTTAAAGGGACAGTTACCCAAAAATAAAAATTCTGTCATTATTTACTCACTCTCTAATGTTGTTCCAAACCTGTATTAATTTATTTCTTGTGCTGAACACAAAAGAAGATATTTTGAGGAGTGTGGCTAACGGTTGCTGGTCCCCATTGACTACCATAGTAGGAAAAAACTATTATGGAAGTCACTGGGGTGGGGTACATCAACTGTTTGTTTACCCACATTCCTCCAAATAACTTTTATTTTCAACAGAAGAGGGAGACTTATTCGGGTTTAAAACGGCTTGAGAGAATTTAAATTTTTGGGAGAACTATCCCTGTTAATAAAACAACAAAATACAAAGAGCATCTCACTCACTCTTGACTGAGAACTTTAATAGTAGCTTTAATAAGAATCAATGTAAAATTTATATAGTGAAGTCGATGTTGTGTTTTATTTTCATATTTGTTCATTTAATTACTTTCTTCAATGCTGTTAAATACACCTGTAGCTGAAAAAAATAAAGCACTGTTTTTTTAATTTGTATATTAAGTTGTGTATGTGTATCTTTGTTCTTAATTTTTAATAACAAAGACAATGACAAATATTTTTTATCTTCGCCACTTTGGCCTAAATGTCTGCCATTCTTTTTTATTTTATATGTTGTTACCTAAGGCTTTGTTTTTAAAATAGGGACATTAGTTTGGCTGTGATGCTCAGTCACTTGCAAAATAGTAAAACCAAAGGAAAGGAATCGTGATAAAATCGTGAATCGTGATTTTCCTGAAAAAAATCGTGATATGATATTTTTGCCATATCGCCCACCCCTATCATAGGCTATGATATTGCGCAGGTGCACGTGATGCGACGCTGTCAGAGCCGACAGATCGTGTGTCAGACTCATTTCAGTGCAAAATAATTAGGTCAAAAACGATTGAATATACTGCAAATAGCCTAATATTTTTTTATGTTTATTTATAATTCATTTAGGCGGACAACAAGGCTACCAAGTACTGCGCACAGTGCGCAGCTAATTAATTTAACGTTTTTTTTCCTAACGTCATTTTTAGTCGAAAATTTCAGGACTTCAGTCGACCAAGATTTCCTTTGGTTGATTACAGCCCTAGTTTTTGGACAAGTGACAAGCATCTCAGTTTATCAGAGCGAGTGCCTGAACTGAAAACGCAGCGCTTCATCACCTTCTCTGTTTGCTGTTTGTTGAGAGGCAGCTCCAAAGTCTCTTTGCTGTTTTGTAGGTTCCTCAGCTGCTTCTTGGTCTTGTTGGAGGTTCCTGAGTTTTTCTCCACGGTTCCCAGGAGGTCAGAAAGGTTGACTTTCTCTCCAGTGCCTTTATACAGAATAAATAAAACGTAAGACTGATGCTCCATCTCGATCACGATGTGAATAAAGTACGATGCATTCTGCTTTTACCCTCAGCATTGACGGCGAACTCGGAGACCTGCACACTCGCTTCAGAACGCTCACTCTGCTTTTTCCTTGGATAAACAAGAATCAAACGGTTAATAAGAACAATGTATAACAACTAGGGCTGTCCGTTAAACGCATTATTAACGGCGTTAACGCAAACCCATTTTAATGGCGTCAATTTTTTTATCGCGAGATTAACGCCCAGCACACTTTGTAGTTTTTTTCACATGCTTTTGCAACAACTAGTAACGTTATTAAAACTACAACGCCACACCGGATCTAGCTAGACCAGAAACAAAACAACTGGCGCCGCACACACTTGTCACCGCACACACTTGTCACCGCACACACTTGTCGCTGCACACACTTGTCACCGCACACACTTGTTTGGGTTTGCGAGCCGCCAAAGAGTGGACGAGAAGCGCAGAGCCGAGCCGCGTCTAGGACAACTGAGCGCGTCTAGCACATCGGACGCGCACTTTCTCAGTTTATGGCCAGCAATAAAAACGCTGAATGGCGCCGCCGGTGTGTGTACACTCATAGATAATAATGTGTTAGAATTTTAAAAACGAGCCGCTACGCGACGCGGCGCTTCTCGTCTGAACGTTACGTTTTGAGTGGATGAATGATGAGCGCGAGACGCCGAAATGGAGGCCAATAAAGATTCTGAATGGAAAGTTTACTTTTAAAAAGTTGCCAAATGGTTCAATTGACAAGACCAAAGTAATCTGTGTGTTTTGTCGTTGTGAACTGAGCTATCACCGCAGCACGTCCAGTCTGAAATACCACTCGATGGTCAAGCACACACACCGCTGATGCGTTTCTACACCCACTCGTCACTATCAGTAACGTTACCTCATCAGTATTTCTTTCACCCTTTTATTGATGGACAGTGTTACATCGTGTGAGAGATTATTTGCTCCAAGTGAGAATGTTAGTGTGAAATTTAACACATATGCCAATGTTGTTTTCAATAATATAAAAAAACATTTGCACAAAGCAAGCCGATCCACTTTTCCATGTTGATAAGAGCATTAAAATGAGAAAAAAAAATGGGACAAAAAGAAATCAAGAGACATTTAGAATAGATAAAAATGTGCGATTAATCGCGAGTTAACTATGACATTAATGCGATTAATCGCGATTAAATATTTTAATCGTTTGACAGCCCTAATAACAACATATTAAGTACACAAGCAGTTAAAAAATTCTGACTGCCGGAAATAGATCTATAGTGGAGAATGTGAAGCTGACGTGTTGAATTCTGGGTAACTGTCTTTAGACGAAATATTAGGAGGATCGCGGGGACTTCCTGCTAGTGAGTTTAATACAGTGTTTTGATTTTCTTTTATGATTGCCAAAAATTTCACCATTGTAAGTCTACGCTAATTTTAGTGTCTTTGTTTATCCTGAGGTTTTCCCGCAGCCTGCCGGATCCAGGCCGTATCCAGATCTGACGAGGGACCTTCGCCTGGACCCAATGACAAGCGGTGCTGAAGTGCCAACTAGCCTCTCCCTATGGAGGATCCCTTTACCACTCTACAGATAAAGCATTGTGGAAAACTCACGTATCTCCCCCGTAGTGATAAAATAAAATTCTGTATCAAATGTATAGGCAGGACAAGTAGTTTGTTTAGGCTTGGTTTGTAGAGAATTACAAACATGCGCACATATATTCAAACGCACATAACTATGGAATTAATTCTTGATGCGCACGTGAGCGTCATCAGTGTTTCTCACAGGTTCGTGTTTAAAGTCTGTATAAAGAGAACGGTGTCGTCTTAGCGGCCTCTAATTTAATAACTAATGATCCTTTCAACGGAAGTGAATCAATCAAAACTTACTTTAGCTGGAAAATAACATTTTTCAAGAACCGCTATAAAGCCAAACAATCTGTTAGCTTAAATTCGAAATATAAATTTATAGATATATACGTTTGTCTCTGTAAAGCAGCTTTGAAACAATTTACATTGTTAAAAACGCTATATAAATGAAGATGACTTGACTAAGTCATTCATGCTCCATTGAAAAATGCCACAGTAACTCACATAATCGACTGATTTATTTCTTAGGTGCTTAAAGGTGGGGTATGTAATTCTCTTTTTTGGCCATTTTTTCAAAATCACTTAAAATCCTATTCCTAACCCACTTACAGCCACTGAGTTAGAAGCACTGAAATAAAAATTAAGCAATTTAATCATCTGTGGAACGGGCAGGACTCGAAAAACTCCAGCCAATCATTTCCAAGACCACCTAGAATCATTGGACAGTAAAGCCGCGTTTCCACCGCGGGAACTTTCCCCAGGAACTAGGAACTTTGGGGTGGTACTCGGTGTGTTTACACCGCAGGAACCAGGGTCTAAATGAAGTTCCGGGTAAATATTTCCCCCTCAGAAAGTCCCTGCTGGCGAGGTAGTACTTTTTCAAAGTTCAGGAACTTTCGGGGGTGGGACTTGTGTGCTGAACATGCTGATTGGTTGTGTTCACGCTGCATTTTGACTGAATGACTCCACGCAGCATTCTATTTTAACCGGCATTTTTTTAAATCTATTGCGGTTCGTGGCTTCATGCGCGAGAGTTGTCCGTCTGCAAATATGGAATTAATTTTTATTTATTTTTAAACACAGCTGGACCGACGACGAGGTTACGTATTTGTGTAACAGGAAATTTTCTGCGCGTTCGTCCCAGCCATCTCACATTCAATGTCCGCAATACATCACAAACACAACTGCAGCACAGTATTAATCTCCTCCATACTTATTATGTGGCGCTCAAAACTGATTACTGTGCGTCGCAGATTGGGAGGAGCAGACGCGCGCAGTTTATAATCTTCCCGGTACTTTAGACCGCGGTGTAAACGCAGAAAGCAACCGGTCTGGGGCAAAAAAAGTTCCTGGGAAAAAAGTTCCTGGGACAAATTGTTCCGGGTAATTTCGGTGGAAACGCGGCTTAAGTGAGTCAATCAATCGGTCGTACCATCCCCCCCTCCATGTCCATGTTCTTTGAATGGGTGGAGTCAAAGGAAACAAGGTAGGACCATTTGAGTTGTGTATTTTTAAAATCTGCCTGCCGTTTTGCAAATCACATACCCCACCTTTAAAACGGAGTCTAAACAATGCACAATGTGCATAAAAATTTTTTTTTAATGCTTTTGCGTTCTCTCGCAATTATATAGTTGGGTAATTTATATTGTATATAATTCGCAGGTATCAGGGAGCCGCTATCAATATGTGGGATTTTGAAATCACTTTTACATTTCACTTTCCAATTAGCAATTTTACAAGATTATATTTGTCAAAAATGCTCAGGATCTGTTCAGATTCAGAACATCGTCCTCCCGGTCAGCTCTCCTTACTATATTCACCTGATAAGTGAAATCTGATGTACTGTAATGAAAACGCAGCAAGCCTAACCATGTCCCTTTAGGGGATCCGTAGAATGTGTTATTCATTTTTCGTGCCTTTACGAATCCAGAATTATTTACTTATTCCATGTTCCAAACATTACAATTTTCAGATTTCGGTCCAGAATTTTGTTTTTGTCAGTGAAGCATTTTCATGTCACATGGACCAGTACTAACAAGACGAATCTCAAATGATGTCTCAAACCTCTTTCTTCCACCCAGAGAACTGATGGCTTCCAGGAGCTTGTTGTGTTTTCTCTCATCATCACTGCCCTCCTGTATTAAAAATAAAAGAAAATAATTAAACATTTTGGCTCAATTTGGCACAAGTACTAAAACATTGAGAACCTCAAAGAACAAATAATAATAATATAAAATTATGTCTTGTTTAAAATCATTCCCGGCTTCAGGAAGAGTTTGAAAACCCAAGTCCTAGATAGATAAAACAACAACAAGCAATTTTCTCACACAAATTGTTTGTGGCACACACACAAAATAGAAAACAGCTAAATAAATATGTAAATATGTGAAGTACACTAGTCAAAACAAGGCGAGTACCTCATCTTCACTGGCACTGATGGCTTCTTCATCATCATCATCACTGGGAAGCTCCTCTTCATCAGCAGCCACAGTGAAAGTCACCTTCACTCCTTTACTGTGGAGGAATACACAAGAAATAAGAGTTGTTGCTCATATTAAGGACAATCACGGATAAACGGCACACTTATATTATTGACTGACTGGTTTTAGCCAATGGCTCGTATTAATAAGTAAGAAAAAATACACATTGGATATCTGAAAAGATGCTACTTTAATATGGGTAGACGACACGAGCAAACCTTAATGTTGTTTTCTGAAGAGAGCTTGACTTGGCCATGCTGCAGTTTAACCACGTGTCCAGGAGAAGCGTAAAAACTGTGGATTTCTCTCATGTATCCTCGACCTGATTTAGAGAATCAGAGATTTCGAAAGTCTATATGTCCGTTAACTCCGACAGACCAACATGTCATATATATGTAATTCTGAAAGACACGATTTCACTCTGTGAAATCAAATTCACGACGCACGTCTCCAGCCTCTGATTCTTGTGTTTACTAGCGTGTGTAAACCAGCAGAAGTGCACAGCGCCCCCTCCTGTGCGGGAGTGCAGGACTCTGCGCGCTCTCTACTGACACCAACTGGACTGGAGTCTGGAACATCAAGAGCGAGGAGGAACCAAATTCTAAAGGGGAAGTTCACCTAAAAATGACAAATTCTGTCGTCATTTACTCACCCTCATATTGTTCCAAACCTGTATGAGTTTCTTTCTTCTGTTGAACACAAAATAAGATATTTTAAAGAATGCTGGTAACCAGAGAGTTGACGGCATCCATGGAATTTCATAGTATTTATTTTAGTGCTGGCTGGGCAGGGCATTGATTAATCGCATCCAAAATAAAAGTTTGTGTTTACATAATATATGTGTGTGTAGGCTACTGTGTATAATTATTGTGTGTTTCTATAAATACTTACAAATTTAAAAACAAAATTATTCTAGTCCAGTGTTTGACATATACACGGGTTTCTGTGCAACGTCATCACGTAGATGCGCGCGCATCTAAGAGGCAGAAAGCAACAGTCTTTACGGCTATATCTAGCAGAAGCAGAGATGACGCGGAGCTGTTGTGCTGTAAACTAACCTAAATGCATAGGGTATGTCATGTTTTTATGATTCGCAAACTTAGTTGGACAATTTCATACTAGTCAACTAACTAACTTTTTACATAATGTTATATTAATATGCAAATGAAACACAAGCAAACAGATTCAACTCTGAAATTGCAGTTTATTATTGAGTCAACAAGAATTTACAAACAATGCGAAATCTACGTTAATTACAATGTTCTTTTACAGAACTTGGCATAACATATAGCGGTCTTGCCTCTTGGATGCGCG